>NC_134703.1:101889004-101896504 GCF_043290135.1 Rhipicephalus microplus | reverse complement strand
CTCGAGAGTGTTCTCTGGGCGCGTGACTACTCATCAAATAAAAAAAAAACATGAAGGTAAAAGATGTTACCCAACACGTGTTATTCTCACCTATTGTTGTTGTCCATTCAAGCGTTTTGTATTGTCACTGTCTCGCTAGCACATTTGAACCTCAGCATTGATGATAACTGTTGTGTCAAAAGATTCCTCATCGCAGTCTAAACAAAATGCTGCGGGAAAGGCTGATAGTCGTGAAACTTGTCATACATACGCCTCTATTCCATGGCTCTCTATAGCATAACTCTCGGCATAACTAACGTTCATAACAGTGAACTCACACCAGCTCGCCCAACTGTCAGTGCTACTCTCTAGACAAGCGTAATGATAAATGATGGGGGTTGTCAGTCGACGAAGTTCGTGATACAAGCCTCGTGTTTCAAAAGGTGCCTCCATTTTATTAGCGAACATCGTGGGAGAAACAGTGAACTCGCGATATGTGTGCCTAATAGCACTACGAAACAAAATTCTGGGAACTTAACTGTACTAAATAAAAAAAAAACAACTGTTGTGGCTGTAGAGGGAGATTCAAGCTTCGTTCGAAGACGATTCTCTTTTCATACCGGATTATCTGTTTTAACCATTTTATGTCGGAGGGGAATGACAGGAGTGGCTGCAAAAATGAATGGCAGATACAAGAGTGTTATGGTTCGCGTATGGCTAGTTCTTGACTGGTGGCTCGTCGTGCGCCTAACCCCCTGCGAAATTGAGTGCCATGGAAGTTTGGGTGAGACTAACTTGAACTATATACGTGTGTGTTCTAGTTTAATCTTGATTAGTCTTAATTTGCATACGCGAGTTACGAGCGCTCATGTTTGCTGCCGCCTTCGACCATGTTGGGGCATCTATCTACTATAGCCGCGTTAGCAGTGCTAAGAAGAAGGCTGGTGGTTTAGCGTAGGCGGGCTACTCTGGTCCATCAGTTCTGCTGGCCCGTAGAAGATGAGGGGGGTATACATTTATGCGTAGCTAGTTTCGTCTAGCTTCTTATACGTGCTCGGCTCGACTGCGGCCTCATCTCAGTTTTTTGTGGCTTGTCGTCGCTCTCGCAGCTGTGTCAGTCTTGACTGTTTTAAGCTTTTTTAGTGATCACTCGTTTTCGTTCGTGGCATTTCCAGGTGGTGGGTCGCCTTCGAACCTTGCATGCGCGTGTCTCTCGCTAGATGAGAGACGTCGAAATTAAGGGCGGCATGTTCCAAAGAACAAAAAAAAAAGAACTGTCGCTGGATGTCCACGAGTAAGAGAAAGGAGCTTTAAAAAAGGTCTTTTCTCGCGGCACTGCCAGGCAAGCAAGTATCTGCCATGTTGTGAAACTTACTGGGCTGAACACGAGGCAGTTATGGGTCACCGCTATATCAAAGTATGCAGAAGTAAGACGGAAGAAGAACTTAGATGGTCACTTGTGAATAATAGAGAGTTTTAGTACTGCGGAATGGTGCTACGTACGCATCACGCAAGCGCCTTGCGTTACGTGGCGTCGTTTGCCACTAATCGGCTTTTAGTACGCCGTAGTACCCGCGTACGTAACGAGCGTGAAGCGTGTTGCGCCATCTGGTTGATCAAAATAGAAGCACGTGTTGTTGACAGCCAATGTGAGCCAATTCAAGTGTTATAGCCAGAATATGGCCATATTTTAAGCCACAGAGCCGGTCGGTGCTTGCCTTCGATGCCGCCATTTTGCAGAACGAAGTCTCGCGCTGTCGCGAATTTGTTCGAGAGCGGCGCGATCACCTCATACGTACGCACGCACGCATCTCATGCGCGCGTACGTAGCGGCGGCGTACGTAATGCGATACGTGCGCGTTGCGGTCTGCGCATGCGCACTACGCAGAACGTGGCGTCCTTACGTACGCAACGCCGCCACGTACGCAGCGTACGCAGTACTAAAACTCTCTATTGTTAAAGAAAACACCGTTGTACCTGCATTGAATCTAGATGTATTTGTGTATAAAAAAGCCGTTTCCTGAAAGACTCACTTAAGATTAATCCCAACGAGAACATTGAATCGGCTGTAACTTATTATGAAACTCACGCACTCACTCACTCATTCACTCACTCACTCACTCACTCACAGCTAACTCACCAACGCTCACAAACATAGCCTTTAGAAGGAAAACAATGCTCGTCAGCAATGCGGTGGCAACCGCGACTGGGAAAGCGGCAAAAAATCTCAGTAATAAACAAGACCCCTGAAAAGTGGGTCGTGAATGGCGCAGCCTTTTCAGTACATAGACGGGAACGTTGACTTCCTGCGTTAGCTTTATACCTAGATCAGCAGAACGCTGAAAGTCTTCGCGGAATCGTTCGGTCGCTCTGCGTTCTTGACTGAAGCAACCGAGTCTGCCCGGGCTTTAGTGTGACTGATGGCGTAGCTTTGAGTCGGAATATCTTGGGCAACTGCGTAAGGATGGCAATGAGCGACGATTCCGCGAGACAAACGACCGAGACCGTCCGGCTTCGGTTTTGTATGCAGAATGGTCGCGTCTAAAAGCGTCGTTCTAGCCCCGAGATCTCTACTTGGAAATCTTTCTTTGCTCACCCTGGGAGTGTCGCAGGCGCGGACAATTTTGCCTGCTGTTTCCTCGTTTCAATAGAGCCCGGGAATAGCGCACGTTTAGCATGGCGTTCCGTATATTTCTCGGCGTTTGAGTGCACACGCGAAAGCAATACTAAATATTAAAGTATACTGATATATCTTTAGAAAGCTGTGTCTGTGTTTTGCAACATGTCTTGCTCTCTAGACTGAATCAGCTTTAGAAACGAAGCACTACGCATTCAAGAAGACGTGGAGGCGTGTATAAAGCGTGGTAAAAGAAAAAGGAAGAGAGAGATAAAAAACAAGTCTATACGAGTTGAGATAACGTGTGTCCAACCGCACAGTGGTTTGGTGCAAGCTATGTTGATTTGCGTCGCATAAACAAAAAATCTAAATTGTATGTCCTTCGTGCTTAAGATCAAAGTAGTGGCTTGTACCACATTTGGCGGGCAATATCCCTTTCCGCGTTCTTTTTAGCGCATCCTATATAAAAAAAATGCATGGCAAGACGGCGTTAGGGAGAAACTTCTTCGGAGTCAGCATACATATGTTCTCCAGTAAATGAATTCATCATGTGTCTAACTCACGCACGCGAAATTTTTTTTCCATAGCGTTTTCGTGTTGAAGTAAAGCAGTACGTCGTGGGTGAGTCAGTACTTACCGTGGCATTGTTTTGATCGTGCGACAGGCTTGCGACGTAAAAATGTTCAGTACTTCGTCATACTTCATAAGCTATTTTACGGATGGGTCTTGGTGCCATCCACCGTGTAGGCCTCATACCTTCGCCGTTTTAGTATCTTTAAAATGAACAATGCTAGGTCGACGCATGAGCATAAGAAATCCATTGGAGTATTCTATTCAAAGTTTTTATGACGTTGGCAATTTTACGACACGACTTACTAAAGTAAATTAGCGCAGCTTGCTTTATAAGTCGTTCGAGGCTTGGTGACACCTGAGCCGGTAGGCGCGTTTCAGCTTCTCTGGTTAACTAACTGCACAGAGTACTTAAGCTTTCACTAAGCGCGTAGTTGTTCGTGATGATGATAACTTTGTACCTACGACGCACGGCGAACCTCCACTGTTACTGCTCCGCTGCAACACAAGGAAACATTCGTCTAACAGCCCCAAGGTGGCACCGCCCACGTGTCCGAAGAGATAGCTTATAACAAAGGCCAGGCCCGTAGCCGGGAATCTTTTTCACGGGGGGGGGGGGGGGGGGGGCACTTGTCGAAGGCCTTGAAAGACACCAAGTTTTATTATTTATTCTCGGTAAAACACCCCCATACATCCAAATTTCACTCCCTCCTCCAAATTTTGACAAGGACGCAAAACTGCAAGTTATTGGCTTACAACGTGCATCGTCCCGAAACTTCGCTTCGTACGCTCTGTGTGCAGTGTAGTCCGTCGCCTCTTGCTTGTATAACGATCATTACCAGGAAATAGTAGCGACTCCACACTTTGGCCCGCTTATGGGCGAGCCTCCGAACACCTTTCCCGCGTGACCTATAATTAATTAGCGGGGATCGATGGTGGTGCCTGCGATGCCGCAGCCGCCTTATCGATCGGTACATCCCTCCCTAAGCCGACGGATTAGCGGCCGCTGCTGTCAGCCATATCTTTCGAGGCAACAAAGACTAACGCCGTGGTGTCGTCGGTTTTAGCCATGTACTTGTTCGTTCTTGCTCGCAGTTTTTCTTTCTCTTTGCTTTCCCTGCGTGCTTCCGGTGCGAGTATGGTGGTCCACGTCAGTAGAGATGCGCAGCGTACGTGGGAACAATACAACCGGCTCCTTAATACTCGCTGAGGCGACGATGCGTAAACTCGTCCTAACGTAATGCATACATTGCAACATCCATTCATGTTCTTTCGGGACAGAACACCGACTGCGATTATGTGTATGCTCCGGTGTACACAGCGTATCGCTAATGGGGAATCGTTGTTTCGGGATCTAGAACAGGAATTAACCCGGTACCCCTGCTTCGTATTTCTGTCTACCTAATTCGTTTCTTTTTTCTTGTTTGAAGCTGTAATATACGAATGGCCCTATATTTCGCTCGCAAATGGGGCCCTGAAGACGTCTGGCTTCTGAAATGTTTGAGCGTCGCTTGTCGCAGTTTCCCACGCAAACATATTTTGTGTGTTTTCTGTTTTTTTTGTGTCTTCGTTGTTTTTAACACGGTTTCCAGTGTTTCCAGTGTACATTCATTCACCGCTTCTTGACGTAGAATATTTGAAGCGGTCCACATTACTATAGTGCAACTAAACTCACAGGGAGCCGTCAAGTACTCGACAGTAGTTTCCTTATTTGTTACCCAACTGCGCAGTAAACTATACCTTTAGAAGCTACATACACATCTCGAGACTATAAGCTTTGTATGCCAAGGATCCACAGTTAATCAGATGTAATCGCGAGGCTCTGTCTCACTCCTTCGTGGCTCATATATATTATGATCATTTTTAGGCCACTTAAGTGTTTCTATCTAAAAAAGTATTCTGCGTGAGTCCGGCTGCGCTAAATAAACGGATGCCTCATTTTGCGCAGCAGCTCCGCCGCGGTGGTCTAGTGGCTAAGGTACTCGGCTGCTGACCCGCAGGTTGCGGGATCGAATCCCGGCTGTGGCGGCTGCATTTCCGATGGAGGCGGAAATGTTGTAGGCCCGTGTGCTCAGATTTGGGTGCACGTTAAAGAACCCCAGGTGGTCGAAATTTCTGGAGCCCTTTACTACGGCGTCTCTCATAATCATATGGTGGTTTTGGGTGGTTAGACCCCACATATGAATCACTTTGCACAGCAAGGTTCGTGGGCAATTTCATTTACAAAGATAGGGCTGGAGTTTTTAAGTGCTGTATGACAATATGCACGCATTCACCAAGATTAAGCTTTCCTTTTAGGTATTCACGTATTTTCCCCATCGTTTATTTTATTTGCATGACATATAAGAAGATACTGGCGCCCAAATAAACACATAGGTTGTCAAACCTGTACAAAAGTTTTCGAAAATGTTCTTGAGATGTAGCTAGATATGGGACAGTGTTTCAGCTGAGTACGAAATCCTAGGTAGTATTTTGTTACATTTAGTTGAGGTATACCACCAGAAAACGCACGACAGCGTTGTTTCACATTCCTTCGATCATCTTGTGTTCTGTTCGCCAGTCGTGAACCTACCAGCCAAAGCGCACATGCCAGCCACAACGCTGCGGCCTAGCTCTCCGCTTTTTCTTCATCTTTCTCTCTCTCTCTCTCTCTCTCTCTCTCTCTCTCTCTCTCTCTCTCTCTCTCTGTCTGTCTCTCTGTGCCTCTCGCTCGTGCGTGCTGCCTGAATAATTTTAGCTCCTTTCTACGATCAATTGCGGTATTTAACACCACGTATGTTTCAGTGAACGTGACTGTACCGTTCCTTTACACGTTGTGGCGTGACATACGTTGTTTCGTTTTGTTGTTTTATCATATATATATATATATATATATATATATATATATATATATATATATATATATATATATATATATATATATGTGTGTGTGTGTGTGTGTGTGCGCACACACTGTGTCACGTGAATTTGACTCAGCGAAGACGGGAAGTAACTCTTCGGAAGGCTATTCTGGGAACGAGTCGTTTCGTTATGAAGAACTGTGCATACCGCGCAATTCTTTGGTCATCGCTCGTTTGCTCCGCCTGCCTTTCCCATCTATTACGCGTGTCCCTCGAAAAGCAGTTGCGAAAAGACTGTCTGCTAAACTTCGCCAGAGTCTCTTACTTAAAACAGACCCTTTTGAGTCAATTTCGGTTCCGCAACGTAGCACCAGCTAAGTTTTCGGCGCTTGCTTTCAAACTCGTAGGATGGCAGATGGCTCAGCGAAAACTGAAATGTCCGGCTTGACCCTATTTGGCTTCATAGAGTGACGTAATATGCTGTTGACTTATGTCTTGCACAAGTTAAGCACTATTGATAATGCAGTAGTTCTGTTCGCTGGCCTTGCCGTCTTCAATAATTTTTGGAAGCCCATCATCGCAGACTTCAAAGACGTGTGCAATTCTGGGGCAAATTTAGCGCTTCTTGTGTTCTCTTGTACAAATCATGTTTTTTTCTTCGCGTGAAGATTGGATGTATACTCAACGCTAAAACGACCTCGTTAACTATTCTATAGCACCGTAGTCGTGTAGGCGAATTGACATGGTTACGTTGCGTGGTGAATGAAGTAACTCAGGCGGGGAAAAGTTTTTGCTTTATTTGTTCTGTCCCGTCCTTTTTCTAGCGTGTATTCACCACATCGTGACTGTACTACAGCATTACCAAGACTTCGTGGAGCTGAACGCGTCTGTAAAGATTACGCCGATGCGACAAACTCGAGCATTGAACGCTGCATAAACGAAAAATATAAATATCGCTGCAGCTAACAGGTTTACGTATATGGTGCTGCCGTTGCACGCCGAATTATAGTTGATTTCGCTTTCTTGGTTAGACTGGGAATTCGAGTGTAACTGAATATGCTCAACTTGCCTGAATCGTAACTTGAAAGATTGCGTTTGAAATACAAGACGTGCGACGGTAAAGTGCTTGCTCTGACGTCAAAAAAAAAAAAAAACGACCCTGAAGCGTGGCATTGAGTTTGCACTCTCGGCTACTTCTTTATCGATGTTATTTCTCTTAGTGTGAGTGCTTAGTTCGGCTCATCCTTAAGCGTGGGCTGCCTGTACTTGAACATCAACCTAATGAAACGTATTACTCTACTCTACTGCTTGTTTTAACATGATATTGCGTGGCTTATTCATGACGTTATCGTCTGCGCTGACCATGGCCCTTGATTGAATGATTGATTGATTTGTGGGGTTTAACGTCCCAAAACCACTATATGATTATGAGAGACGCCGTAGTGGAGGGCTCCGGAAATTTCGACCACCTGGGGTTCTTTAACATGCACCCAA
>NC_134703.1:101816504-101884004 GCF_043290135.1 Rhipicephalus microplus | reverse complement strand
CGTCGCTCTGACGCGACAAGACCTACGCCAGACATCGATTCAAACGAATCTTCCAGCGCTCACAGCAGCACCTGCGTTAGCGCCGTTCAACCCGTGACGCCACCCGTGCGCAACGCTGCTGCTTCGCATCCCATCATGGTTTGGGAAGATGGTGTAATTTTAATGACGTAAAATACTTCTGTGCTCAGAAAGACGGGACAGGTGCCTGTCTCGTCTTCGCTTCAAGGTGGTATGTATTCACCAACTTGCCCAGCAACAAAGTCGTTATAAGATAAATTCTGACTTCCATGCTATAGTCTCTGCTGTGCCCCGCTCTCGGTACCGACGCCACATCAGGTCCTATACTGGAGTCAATATGTGTCGTCGAAGCTGTGGCTGGTACTTGACTTTCTTGGATATATATATATAATCCTAATAAACATGTTTATGAGTTCCGTGCCAGCATAGGTCAGCAAAACTGGTGGGGCACTCACTCATACTCACTCATGAAATACATGTCGTGCTTTGAACTCACTCGGATTCACTTAGATTCACACCCTACATTCGATCAGAGTCCGAGTTAGTTGACTCAGGAGTGCGTTAGCCTAGAATTATATTTTTACCACAGGTAGTCAAAATTTCCGGAGCCCTCCACCACGGCGTCTTTCATAATCAAATGGTAGTTTTGGGACGTTAAACCCCACATATCGATCACTTAGAATTATATTTTTAACCTTGATGCCAGTGCTCTATATAACACCAACATCTCACGTGATCGGTATTCTTGGCAGGGTGTGATATAATAACTTCAAGTACGAGATATCAGTGCTCGCAAACCGGGTAGGTCATTTTTCCTTAAAGAGATGATTAGCTAAGATATATTTATCAAGAACTTTCCTGCAGAAATGAAAGAGGGTGACGTCGAGGCACCCCTATACGAAATGCTTGTCTCATACGTTAATATTGAAATGGTGTATGGATAAAGCCACTTAGAAATACGTGTGAATATACGTGAGTATAAACGTTAATCCAGGTAAGGCTGATAGTAAGGCTGAAGATGGATAGGTAAGAACGTAGACCAGCAAAAGAAAAAGTGGAACTCACTCATACTCACTCGAGACATATATCTTGCGCTTTGGACTCCTCTGACTCTGACTTAGCAAAATTTTCCTGGGCTGATCTCACTCTAACTCACACCCACGAAAGTTTTCTTCAGCTGAACTGGACATCGGCAACAGGACACATCCATTTATTTATTAATGGACAGTCGTCGGAGATCTGGCCCGACACTTTAGGAAATAAATGAGGAAGAGGGGTATCGAGGTTGCTCCTTTAGGGAAGTAATTAACCTGCCGCAGCCGTTCCTCCCTATCCCGAAAGGTAATGCGAAGAGAAGAACTGTTACTTCACCTCATCGTGGTTGCTCCTTAACACTTGCTCTTTGCGGATAACCCTGAAGGGCGCAATGGTTACTTTTGTGCCAAAATGCAGTGCTTGGTTGGCTAAACCGGCATTTTGAGGCCTGCAGATACCTGTGATTAGATGTACAATTGATGTTAGGGGCATCATATTCAGAAATAAGTTTAAGAAAACTTGCAACAAACACGGGATTCGAACTCGCGACCGCTGAGTCAGCATGCGAGTACGCTATATAACGTCTTTACCACGCCATGCTACCGCACCGTATGGAAGGCAAGGAGGTTATGCAGGCAGCGATAAGTCGTTTGCACACGGCGCGTACATTTCTGCAGTTACTCACAAAAAGGGCTCGTTTCTTCACTCAAGGGAGGCTGACGCCCTTATTGTCGTGCCGTGTGCAAAATTTTTCGCACCATTCGTCCCTTGTGGGAGCAAATTAAGCGCCCTTTTTAGGTTAACTGTGTTGTTGTTCCGGAAATCTTTTTAGAGTGTGCTGTATACGCATGCATGCATGAAAGAGGCTGACGATAAAATATTGTATCTACCTAAAGATTTATACGGAGTACCTCTATGTAAAACCGTTTGCACTAAACGTGTGTTATGAAGCGTATCTTTTTTGCGCCTTTTGTGTGTATGCGTGTGTGTTTTATTTTCGAATATTCGGAGCTTTAGAGGACCATTAAACCCAAAAACTTCGCCCGAGGGCTTGAATTGATCTGTCGATGGAAATCGGCTGATCGTTTGTACGTCGTAAGTGATGGTACTGGTACCTTAAATTCTATGTATCCATATACACCGTTTCACAAGAGGAAAAAAAAAACACCGCCATAGTGGGCTGCGCGCGGGATTACAAAGGATAAGGGCGCAGCCTTGTCATTGCATTTTTGAGGGGTCACGCCAATTTGAGCAGCCCAAAGAGGACTGTGGCGATAAATGTCTATAGACCTGCTTCCCGAGACTAACTGCGCGTCGCAGTTGAATGCACGTATGACAGGAGTCTTCTCTCAGTTTTCTATTGCCATCATGCACATGCGTGGGATGTGCACAAAGCACGATACGTATAATAGATAAAGAGATAAATAGAGAGGAAAGGCAGGAATGTTAACCAAGCTACGATACGTATACATTTGCATACTCTCAATGAGGTCCCGGGTAAAGTGCTCGATAGCTATAGCCAGAAACCAGAGGAAAGAAGTCTAGTGCCCCGGCAATATCCGTCCCTTTTCGCAGGGCATGATTAAGAGTGCTTGTGAATATCGAATAAGGCGGGAGAAAATGAAGTAAAAAAAAACGTGTGGCGCTACATTCCGACGTTGCTGGAACTAAGCTTGACCGCTGTACTTTTTACGTGACAGAGTACGTCAGTTTTTACGTGGGGAGGTGCTGGTGCTGAATCTTCAAGTATAAGCGTTCGCACGATAACGGGTGAATACTTTGCAGCCTCTTTTTATGCTTGTATTTTGCGTACTGAGGGTGCCCTCTGCAGCCACTTACATAGTGTCGTGTTTCGTTTGATGGGCCACTATAAATAAATCTTTAGAAAGTGCCGTCTTTCTTTGTGTTCATTGTTGTTTTTCTTATCGTCGCTCAATGAACCCTTTTTTTATTTGATTTTTCGCTCTATTTCAAAAGCCTGTCGAATAATTATTCACCTTCGTACTGCTACAGAAAAGAGAGAGCAAGCTAACTCTTAAGTTTATAACGCGCCCTCCTTTGAGTGCCCCAGCAGTGTCCACGAATGGCCCTTTTAGTCGATTGCCAAACTTATGTCACTTTTTTTTTTACCTCGTCGCTTCATGTTTGCGCGACTATATTATCAGTGAACAAACACTCAGCGTCTCCAGTCACCGCCCATATATGCATACCCCGCATGTGGCTGAACGCTGTCTTTCGGCATCGTCTGGCCCTCCCATTTTGAGTGGCATCCGAGATGGCGCTTTCAGGGACTTTGTGACACTTTTTCATTGATATTTTGTTTTTGTTTTTTATTCGTTCAGATTGTTTTTGTTTTTCTGGTTCATTTTTCTCGTTTATTATTTTTTTGTTGCCGCTGATTTTATTTAATGTCAATTACTCAACAAACTTCACTGTTAAGTGTGTGTTCACTGCGCTCACAAAAAAATTAAGTAAAATAAAATGAAGCCTTCTATATACTACGGTTTCACGTTTCGACACCGCCACATTTGCGTACGTTTCCCAACAACAAGTATTTTGGTTTGAAAATATAAGACCACTGTTTTTTGTGCTCTGGCAAACTCCGCTTTGTTTTTGTTTTTTCAGCCAATGAGAATAAGTTGTGGTGGCCCCTTGGTCCAATCGTATACCTAGCAGGATAGCGCATACGACGACCAAGTGAAATCACAAAAGTGTCCAAGAATAGCACTTTGGCACACTAGATATAGCTTGGGGACCTTCGGTTGATCGCGAAAACTTTAATGTGGGCAATGAATGTTCATCTAATACGACTTCTACTGGTGCGTGGTTCAAAGATGAAACTGACAACTACGTTTTCTTCGGATATTTGTTTACACGTTTCTGCAAAGGTCGCATTCAAAATTTAAGGGGACGCTGCGTGGGCCCTCTTGACAGAATAAAAATAGACATGCCCAAGCCTATATAGGCCTGAAATGTAGTCCAGCGGTTTGGTATTCCGCTCATTCGTTCAGGCGGTGCCCGAAGGTCACGCAATTGTTGTGTTTAATTATGAACTTGCATGCACAGACTGTTTTTTAGTATGAGTGGTTGACAGACAGCGATACAGTGTGATTTTCAGCAATCTCGTGGACAGCTTACGGGGAAGGATAAGTTCGCCTTTTAATGCATTAGGCGCTGTGCCACATTGCAGAGAATCGTAAAGCGGTAATAGATGACCTAAAGAATGATTATTAAGTTACAGTTGAGGATGACGAGCTTTGTTGCTGATACTGAGTGCGCATAGCATTTTAACCGCATTGCGCTCAACATGAATGAGCCCAACTCACACAACGCTGTAGACCATCTCTCTTTTGTATAAGGCACACATTTACTCACTGAAGAGGGTGCTTAGGCAAGCTCGTTGGTACCGAGAATACACAGCGCCTAATGAACACACTGCACATATGACGAAAACAAGGATGGGCCCCGTCGCGGTGGTTTAGTGGCTAAGGTACTCGGCTGCGGCGCCTGCGTTTCTGATGGAGGCGGAAATGTTGTAGGCCTGTGTGCTCAGATTTGGGTGCTCGTTAAAGAACCCCAGGTGGTTGAAATTTCCGGAGCCCTCCACTACGGCGTCTCTCATAATCATATGGTGGTTTTGCGACGTTAAACACCACAAATCAATCAAATTAAAACAAGGACGTGCGCTGTGTATTCCAATGGCTCTTTACTGAGATTAGATTGAACTCGAATGTGTATCTGAATGGGTCTTTACTCACATTCGATTCAACTCGGATACATTCTGTTGGCGTCGCGAAACGCCCTATAGGCGACCTAATGTACTGGCCTCTACGAAGTCAATCTTTCAGGAAGCCATCAGCGTCGTGGAAAACGCGCCAAGCGTGAGAAGCCGCTTGCTAGCTATGGGGATTCGCCTTCACGAGGAATGATTTGGCGCAATAGTGGTTGAGGCACCACTTTTTTTTTAGCAAACATTGTGTGCATCCCTATAGGTCTACATCTCTCTTAACGTTGAGTAAAGCCATTGCATAATGTAATACGATAAAACAAAAGCTGTTCATTTCCTTAAAGCACCAATTGTGGCGTAGGGCTGAAAACTGGTTGGTGAAGAGCATCGGTAAATTTATCATACGTTAGATGCCTGATGCGTTTAGAAACAAGGGCACGAGTACATCACATATACTTTCATTTTTCAACCTAATGCGAGGTTTAGGCAGATCATTCGCGTGTGAGTGTGCGATGAATCTTGTCATTTACGATGTTTGCTTCGTCTACATGCAAGTGAATGTGAGCACTGGCCTTGTGTTTCTTCTACACTGGCTTCTATCTTCACTTTCTCCTCTTGTTCATTTGTTTACAAGTGCGCTCATTTAAATAGACCTTAATCTTCCTCCTTCGTCTCCTTGCGTGTATGTTTGTGATGCCATATATATCCGCTTTTATAGGTCGGGATCATGTATATGAATACACGATTAACTTAATGCTGTTCTATAAACATCCAGCTTTATTGCCTGAAGACGAAGTGCACTACAGAATGCAAAAGTGCGTTTTTTTTTTTCGTGTACGAGTTGATGGGAGGAAGCTATTTCTCGTGGTCAAGTAGCGCCATTTTTCTTTGGCCTACATTAAGAGAAGCGTACCGTTATCCCTTCATCTGTAGTATATGTAAAGCACGTGAGGATGTTCGTTTTTTTTTTTTTTTGTGGTCAAAAAGAAAGAAGGGAGAAACATACAAAAGCGGCAATTCTACTTCGTGCGGCTGCACAATTGAGCCTTCTTTGTGAAGGTGCCCTCCGTTGACGTCACTGTGTGCGTGGCACGTATACCGTGTATGTACAGGGTTGTGTCTGCGTCGCGAAAACTTCTCGAACGCAGTCGTGGCTGGTTCGTTCGGTGTTCGAAAGGCGGGACCAAAGTGAACGGGCGTGTTTGTCTCGCATTCGCACCGCGTCTGTGTGTGTAAGGCATGCCGCACTTTGTGTGCGTTGTTCAGTCGGGCCGGGACTGCGGCGAGTAAGAGCATGCGTGTGGTACGCACCCTAAAGCGCCCGTGCCGGTAAACGCGTGCGAGGTCGCGGTCACAGTGTTAGCGTGACATTCGTGGGCCTAACCACGAAAGACCCAGGCGCTGCGCGCCTGAAAAAAAATCGTTGATTGGTTCTATGTGGCCGCCGTGACCGAGTGTCAGACAAAAACATTCCGAGCAGTTAACTGCGTGACAGGTTCGATGACTGCGAGTGTGTGCCGCTCTATATACAGACGAAATTGTGGCCTAGATTTCGTCTGCCGGGTGTCATCTTGCGTCGGCTTGCGCGGCGCAACGATATCGATGGAGGATGTGAGCACGTGTATAGCCTCAGAACTCTGTTTGCTTTCCTGCCGACTGCGTGCAATAGTTTGGGGCTCGTATATCGATCCCATATCTAAACTTAGGCATTTGTCGTTAACACGCTAAATACTTGAGGGAATATTTGCATTCGCGTATAGGTATTTCGGTGTGGAAGAGTTCTTACGTAGGTTGCTGCCAAGGTTGACCCAATTAAGTTTACTCTTTTATACGAATCAGGCTAGGTTTCAAGCACGTTTTTGACACATATGCTAACTATTCATATGCGAACCGTTTTTTATTATAAGGCTGAGTATAAACTGATGTTCAGGACATCTTTTATATTTGGTCTTTGGGGGGGGGGGGGGGCGAACATATGTGTAAAGTCGCCACATCTTTGGGAAACCTAGGAGGTTTGCTTGAGTCTTCGTGCGTGCACTCATGTCTAACTTTTTCTTCGCGCACATTCTCACTCTGTTTAACGACAAATTTAGCAGAGCTAATAAGGCGGATCGTCTTGGTCGATCTTTGTGCATTTTGCCACATTCCGTTTTCTCTTTCACGCCTAATCTTTGCGGAAAGCACCACTAAACTTACAGTCGCGCTCAATATGAGTTGTAACACGCTGCCTGTACTCAAAATGACGCAACACTCCAAAGCGGCACCTACATAAAAAATATAGAAAAGTTAGCGAATTATTTTTTCTCAGATAGCGATACTTCTTGAACCAATGTAAGTGTCGGTGTCATTGTTTAGGCTTGAGTTGACTTCACGCACAGCCAGCGTGTTTCACCTTGTATTAGGCGTGACTGTACATGCAATTCGACGTTTCTGCACTGCAGCAACGGTTGTGTTTGTATTGTTCACCCAAGCAGCAATACTGAGGGATATTTCTTTCTTGTATTCTTGTGCGTTCGCAGGCAAGTACGTGGGCAGTCGTCCGATCAAGCTGCGCAAGAGCACTTGGCGGGACCGCAACGTCGACGTGGTCCGGAAAAAGACCAAAGAGCGGGAGCGGCTGGGCCTCATCTAGGCGCTCCTTCGTCGCTGCTCCTGCTTCCGCCGCCTCCTCGTCCGTGTTATATATACGCCATGCCTGTTCAGCCTGCTGGGTTGGAGCGACAGCTGACCGGATGCGAACTTCGCGACGAACCAGGTGGCGCCAGTTTCCTGCGCTCCACTCTTATGGAAACACACGTGGGCATGGAGCCCGCAAGCGATGGCGTCGTGATCGTATTCATTTGTGGCCGTTGAAGCCGCGCGTGCTCGTAGCGGAAGTGACGCGCGTCGGAAGCGTGTTCAACCGGAAAGCTAATGTTTTCTTGTCTTCGATCTTTCTTTTATCTTCATTTTTTTTGCTTACACCGCACTTTATGGTCTGGGTGTTCGAGTCACGCTTGTCGTTTTGGTTTAGAAGCTCGTGAGGCCTGTGTGTGTACGCCAAGCGGTGATCACCTCCGCGGTGCTCTATTGGGTGACTTTATTTACAAGCCGCGATAGTATGAGAAAGAGTGTCGAATAATTTCGGTTTCTCGGAGTCGCATCGTGCTATCGTACTCGGAAATTCTTCGGAGTTACTTGAATTCAGTCTGGATACGGCCAACCGAGCTTCTTAATATCGGTCGTGCGTGCGCTTGATGTCCGACTCAAAACACACACACACACACACACACGCATATATATATATATATATATATATATATATATATATATATATATATATATATATATATATATAACGACATCTCTTGTACACCTCGAGCAGAAAACTGAAACAATATGCGTTATGTTGCCTTTGTATATGGCGCTTTGTAAAAGTTACTTGGACTAATAAAGTGCACCTTGTTGTGCACTTAGAGTATTCAGCGGAAATGAAAATGTAAATAAAACCATTTAAGGGTCATTAACTTGTTACAGTAAACTCGTTTTAACAACAGAAAGGCAAAAACACTTTAGACCATTGTGTAAGCACAGTCCATCAATACTTTTAAAAATACATAAGGCCACTTGTACAAGTTACACACACTGATCAACTGATGTTAACTTACGTACATAGCGAACTTCTTGTTGATGACGGTAACCCTGACCAACTTGAATTTTTCTAACGATACTGTTTCTGTAATTGGTCGTGCGGGCTGCGTTTATTAGCGAGTTTTGTCACCTCGGTGATGGTGCGCTACACCCGAAGTCGCCTTCGCGTAATGAAACTAACTAACAAGGTTTCTATGAAAGTAGTGACCACGGCCGCAGTGATTTTATCAATTCCGAGGAATACAACATGAATCGCTGTCCACCATAGCTGCTACTTGAGATGCAGTGCTCACATTTCGCCTCACTGCTAGGCTCATTGCGAAGACGAGTTCACTCTTGAGTGACATGTTTTCTTTTTTCTCTCTTTCTCTTTCTCATGAACCTGCAGGAGCAGCGGAGAAGATTCGGAGGTGGTCGATTTCTTCTGTACCATAAAAACACTGTCCTTGCACGTCCCTGCCATTTTTTTAAAAAATAAATGTTCCTCGTGTGTGTTTGCTCCTCTTTGTTTGTCCGTCAGTCGAAAACTTGTGGGACTGCGTAATTTCAAGTTCTGCATCCGCGTCGTACCTTTGTGTTCTTGTCCTTTCACCCCAGTGTAGATACCAACTTGTCCAAGCTTACATTTATTTTGTCTAATTTTCTCCTGCTCATTTTATTATTATTACCAAAAAGGTTTAGCCCGTAAGCATTGGCAGCCTTGAGAAACCACTTTATAACGTAGCTCTTCATGAACGTTCGCATGACATATTCGAGTCCTGCGTACTTTAACAACCAGTTGTTTATTTGAATTTACCATTGCGCGATACGCAGCGTGTCACTTTCGGGTCTATAGACAAAGTGACCCGGCTTTGTTTGTTCAGGTACAGAACGTTTGTCGCCTACGATGTTCTAAGAGCTGAATTCAGTAATTTGTTCTGTTTACCCAAACCGCTTAGATAAATATTTCACACCGTGTATAGTGTATCACAATCCGTACCGCATTCTACGTTGCGAAAGGGATTCGCTGCATTCGCAGAAATATTTTGAAGGGGAAAAATGTATTTATTGCGGCCCGGCAACTTCGGTTGACATCGAAGAGAAGTGTTATGCTGTAGAAGTCGTACACCGCTTACAACGCATGTGATGCTTTGTTTAAGGTCGACAGGTCTTTTAGTTTCATCGCTTTCTGGGTGAACATAAGTTCTAGGCACTGTATATTCGGGGCGTTTTCCCGGGGTATATCATTGTGCCTACGAAGTTTACCGTTATAACAACGCATGCAATGTACGCTGCGACCTTCTGAGTATTCAGTATAGCAACAACCGGCGTTGTTACGTATCGACGGTGCAGTGATCCGGCGCTTGACGAACGTGGCGGGAGTGCAAAGCAGGGAGGTGGGGTGTGTGTGAATTCGAAAGTTTAAAGTCCAGTGTGGACGATTCGTTGATTATAGTTCGACTGTTTAGTTCGTATGTTCTGATATTTTTGAATTCAGATCAGTTTTTAAACGCGAAGCATTTCTTAGCGAACTTCGGTGACTTTGAGCGTATCTATCTATCTATCTATCTATCTATCTATCTATCTATCTATCTATCTATCTATCTATCTATCTATCTATCTATCTATCTATCTATCTATCTATCTATCTATCTCCATCTATCTATCTATCTATCTCCATCTATCCATCCAACCGCCTACGACATTTAGCTCTCCTTGATTGATTTGTGGGGTTTAACGTCCCAAAACCACTATATGATTATGAGAGACGCCGTAGTGGAGGGCTCCGGAAATTTTGACCACTTGGGGTTCTTTAACGTGCACCCAAATCTGAGCACACGGGCCTACAACATTTCCGCCTCCATCGGAAATGCAGCCGCTGCAGCCGGGATTTGAACCCGCAACCTGCGGGTCAGCAGCCGAGTACCTTAGCCCATTTAGCTCTCCTGGCAGTTTCGATAATATTACCGATACCAAAATTGGTATGTCATGACATGACTGTATGAAGAACATATTTGACTAGTAATAGCATGAAAATCATGACATGTATGTCATGAAGGTCATGATTTACATTTCATTGTCTTGCTGCTCTTGCGGTGGTTTCGTTCACGTGACATGTTGCAAAACTGGTATGGTATGACATGACGTTATGGTGAACACAAGTGACAGACCCTAACATGAAAATTATGACTTGCGTGTCATGTAACAACATCACTACATGCCACACTCATGATGCGCTAGTGGCCGTTTCGCTAGCTTCGTATATACTAAATTTGGTATTACGGGACGTGAATGAATGACGAAGGTATGTGACTGGTGCAAACATGATAATCATGAGATGCGTGTCATGTAACAACATGACTATATGTCGCAATCATGGTGCGCTCGCGGCTGTCTTGCTAGCTTCACATATGCAAAATTCGGTATTACGTCGCATGAGGGGCGAGGAATGTATTTGACTGGTGCAAACATGATAACCACGAGATGCGTGTCATGCAAGAACATCACCACATGCCACACTCAAGGCGCCAATACACTTCGACGTGACCCGGCGCGCGTGCGCGCCAGCGTTCGTTTCGTCACGTCACGCCGGCGATGCCACGCAAGGCGCCGATCTGCCTGCCACGTGCTTGCAGGCGCGCGCCGCGCTGCGTTGCTTTGACGCATGCGCGTTTGAGAGCGCCCGGCGTCCCTCCGTCACGAAGAAAGGCAGACGCGTTGCTGTATGGGTAGCGTCGTCGTTGCGAAATGCAGCATGTCGCAATTCGCGCCGGTTGCCGCCGTGCTGCGCCGACGGACGTTGATCACGCCGATCGCGCCTGGCGTCAGACAGTGCTCGCGTTTTGTAAGCGTAGCGTCGCTGCGCCTAGCTTGCGTGTCAACGTTACGTCGCATTATATTGGTGCCTTCATGATGCGCCCGCCGCCGTTTCGCTAGCTTCATATATACCAAATCTGGTATTACAGGACGTTATTGGACGAGGAAGGTGTTTGACTTGTGCAAATGTAATAATCATGAAATGCGTGTCATGAAGCAACATGACTACATGCCACCCTCATGATGCGCTCTCGGCCGTATCGCTAGCTCCGCATATACCATATTTGGTATTGCATGACGCGAACGGACGATGAATGTAAATGACACGTCCAAACATGATGATAATGATATGCGTGTCATGTAAAACATGACTACATGCTACGCTCATGACGTGCTCGCGGCTGTTTCGGTAGTTTCACATATACCAAATTTGGTATCACGTGATGTGAATAGATGACGAAGGCAAATGACACGTCCAAACATGATAATGATGACATGGAAGTCATATACGGCATAATTTACCTCTGCCTCGTAACGTTGTGCTGATTTTAAAGTGAGATATCAACCTACCTCATTCGTGCTTCGCATATCATCGATTCCCACTGTACGTGGGATCTGCACATTTTTTTTAAATTTATAGCTGCTCGCAAAGAACAATAATGTTCAAATATTCTTGATTATGTTGAGTGTGTAGCCGTGTACGATAAAGCTTCAAGTTAGCGCTACGTAAGTTGTTATAAATTTTACATCTACGGCCTGGATATAATAATGTGACGCGTTACCGCTTCTGGCTAACTCAGTGCCTAAAATTCCCGTTCGTGCGCACTTACCCTGTGGAAGCGATTCCCAATGACCGAAGACGTCAGTGTGTACGGACGCCAGGAAGTTCATAGTATCCAGTGCTGCATTTTGCCTCTTATAATAATACAACTCGCTTAGATGAAATTGCATAATTTGTTAACATTCCATGCTTGAGAAACATGTAACTTGGTCCGTTAGAAGTTACGTCAAATTGACATTTAAACTTATGTATCCTGGCGGTGTGTTCAGCATCGTAAGAATAAAACGTATGGTGAGACCTGAATCGAAAATATGACAAGAATAAGGAGGAAATAGCCAGGCTTCTTTGTCAGTACAGTTGTAGTCATTCTCTAAATACTTAATTGGCGTTCCCTTTAAAGTGGGCCATCCTGTGGTACATATTTGATACCATGGTTGGTTCACCATGGTCCTAATAGAAACTCGACTTTCCAAAACTATAACGACTTATTTACACCGTAAATTCTCGTAGGTCGCGTGACAGAGCTGGTCGCCTAGCTATATGCTTTAGCACCCTGATGTCGCAGGAAGACAAGCTATGGCATGCTTGTCTCTTTCTGTCGCAAAGTGACTCTGGATCAATTACTCGCTGCCAAGTCGCGTTACTGCAAAATCGAGCAGCAATCCGGAACAGTCGATTTTCCGATAAGTGTGACTATATCTGCCCGATCGCTTTGCAACTTAAAGAACCCGTTGAAACAATGCCGACAATCTTGGCTACGCAATGTCTGAAAGTGAAGTGGCCGGTGTGAATAAGCCCTTAAGAGGTAGGTGACCGAGGACGTCCTTATTATGTTCGCTTATTTTTTTTCTTATTTTCTGTGTTTATATCTTTTATATCTGAGCTTATATCATTTTATATCTCTTTTCTCAAAAGTCATCGCCTCATTTCACTGCTGGAGGGACGTCTAAAAATTCATTAGCGCGTGACGCAAAGCGTTCTGTCGCTTCTCCCTCATACAAATACAGTGTTACGCACGAGCGACTGATTAGTGTTTGAATCGCTTCGCCAAACATCGCTCTATAACTGCCACTGCCTGAGGTCGCTCCGCCGCCTGCCACTTATACGTACTTAGGCTAATACACTAGGCAAACAACTCTCTCTGCCCGTCCGTCTCCCATGCTTGCGGAAGTACTCCAGACGGGAAAATAGTGTCAAAAATCTCTCAGATCTCGGAACGGCTGACGAGTGGCCGGCATAATGGCAGCTGCCTTTTAGGAGTGCTCAGCACACGTGTCGATAAACACGTAACAGAGTTTATTTACTATACGAACCATCGCCGTGGGGCCTGTGAACTGTGCTCCGTTGCCTCACCACTTCGGTGTTGGCTCGTTGCCGGCCCCAGCGGCTTCGCCGAGTGTGGAGCCAAAACGGCGTTGCGATGACTGAGCAAGACAAATCTACAACTTCGACAATGGAGCGGGGACATTGATGGGGAGCTGCTTACGTCAACCGGCAGTTGGAGTTTCCGTGGCGCTCTCGCTTATACGGACGCTTTTGCTCACACCTCACCTCGCTTGTGTTCTATATAAACGTTAAAACCCTTGCCTATAAGCATCACGCCTCCTCTTTTTTTTTTTTTTTTTGTCGCATACTGCCGGGTTAACGGTTGGCGATTCCGTGTAGTGAACGGGAAGGTCGTAGCAGCTGCTATACAAACACCTCGTCATTCCCGGGGCGATGGCGTATCGATACACGGCCGCGGGTTCCCTACTCGAAGAGGCAGCTTGAACTGCGCGTGTTCTCTGTTCATGCAATAAGCACTCTCACTGATCGATTCCTATAGGGTACGAACGATAATGTCCTCGTTATCAGAAGCATCATAGCGCGAGTGCAGGTACAGAAGAGTGCTCAGAGCGCATTTTGGGACGTTTTTCGGCACTTCGGTGATGAGGTTTCGTAGATTATTTCGGGCATTGCGTAAGCACGTCCCAAGCTGTTACTCTCCTAATGTGTCTTGTATATGTGATGGCGGGGCTTGCATACCCGCACGCTAGAATTCTGACCCGAAGGTCGCTGGATCGAATCCCGGCCGCATTAAGATGAAGGCGAAATGCTTCCAAGACAATGCAAGCGTGCGAGGGGGAGACAGAAAGTTAGGTGGGCAGATGTGATTAAGACGCTTGTGGGTGCAATGTGGTAGTGGCAAGCACAGGACCAGGTCGACTGGCGGAACATGATGGAGGCCTTTGCGCATGCAGCAGGGCGATTAGTCAGGCTCGTCGTGATGATGGTGAGAGGCTATAGAGGCATTTGTATTTAGATAGGTCCACATTAAAGAACGCCACGTGGTTTAAATTTCCGAAGCGCCTATTATTATGCAGTACGAGAAATGTTTGGATTGTGCGAGTTAGAAAGGTGTAGTAGGTGCGTTGGGGTGATTCGTCTCGTTCTTGACCAACATTTGAACGCTTAAGCCTTGCCAATAACGTTTTCCAACTATTCGTTATTGTTACGATCGCCATCCTTGCATGCTGTTTTTTTTTACCTGTTTGATTGAATGATACTGAGGGAAAGTGATAAAGGAATGCACTGACATTTTAACCGTGCTATTTTGAGCGCCTAATTGTTACTCATTACTTAGGAGGTACTTATCGTTTTGATGTTTCGTAACGCTTGAAAAAAATGCGCTTCAAACGTTTCCATTTTCTTCATAAAACACTACGCGAATAATCTTTGGATTTCTCGGGATCTGTTTATAGGTCTTTACACAGCATCCTACTTTCGTTTTTACCGCATCAATAAGGCGCTATTTGCGTCGTTGAGGCCTGCACTATTTTCGCACTTGCAGCGCCGCGCTTTGTGCATCTGAAGATAACCGAGTTCGTTGATGGAGGAACCGTGTCTTGTTTGCTCTATACACCGAGCTGAAGACAAGGAAGTCCGATCGAAGCTTCGTCAACATTTTGCCATGACGCTGCCTTCCGTGGTGACGTACAAAACGCAGATGGAAAGGATTGAACTGCTCTTCGAGCGGAGGACAGTGTGTCAACGGACCGGTTAGATAAAGGGGAACAGTTTGCTAAGCGAGTTACTTAAACGGTCTGCAACGGTTCTTTGTGCCGACTAAGCCAACAATCTTGTTGACGCACGAGTCGAACGTGCCGACTTGGCGCACTAAGCTTCAGAGTTCCTGGGTAACGATCCTTCGTGGGCGTTTGACCACTCGCCAGGATAAGCCGATTCAGCGAAAGAGTGAGAAGAGGCTGCTCTTTGAGCCTTGCTTAAAGTCCTTTCTTTAAGGAGGCAGGCTTCTGTCGGAGTGATGTTTCAGTGATGTAATTAAGTGGAAATGCAATACACCGTTCCAAATCAAAGCGCAATACGTAGGTGCTAGCGTTGAGGGGTATGCTCCTTTGGCGCTGAATACGCTGTAGCGAACGCTTTGTTCTTACGTAGTTTGTAAGCTTTTACGTGGAATCGGGCGAGTCACGGGTATAGGAAGCGTGAGGGCAGCGTTACGTTTTTCTCTGTGCTTTGTCAAATACTTAAACTTTGCTGACACCTGCGTAAAAAAATTGCTTTTGAGCCAGTTGGGAGGCGTTGCCCGATATTGCCGTAACTTTGTGTGCTGCAGTGGGTAAAATTAGTGTAGCTTGCTTTTGAGACAGAGAGAGGATAAATTGTGATAAAGGCTGGAATGTCAACCAGTATGCTGGCATCCGGAGGCGCTTTTCTAAAGAGATAACGGAGCTGGTGGGCTCGTAGCCTTGACTTTTTTCTGTTTTCGCTAAGTTTCGCAAAATTTTCCTTTCTTTGTTTCTTTCTTTCTTTGTTTGTTTGTTTCTTTTTTTTCTCAGTTTCTTCCTGAATTTCTGTAATTTTCCCAGTATTTCTTTTTATTCCTCTCTCGCTAATTGTGTTTTATTTTTATTTTTACTCATATTTTATCTCTTTCCTTATATCTCTTCATACTCTGCTTTGCTCTTTCCCCTACTCCTTTCTTTTCTCCTCACTATGACGTGTTTCTTTCTCATGCTCATTTCTCTTTCCCAATTCCTTGTCACATTATATAATGAAATGCTTTACGCCACGCTCCTCTATAGCGTAGCCGAGTGGTTAGGACACTCGCTTTCGGATCGACTGCACGCTGGCTCGCGAACAACTTTTTTACACAAAAAAAAAGGCGTATCTTTTTTTCGTACTAGCTCTTTATTTATGTCTGTACTTGTTCTCTCATCTAGTCGGTGTTATCGCAGGACAGGCCGGGGATATCGGCGAACGTCTTATGGGAAGCAATTGAAAAGCGCAGATGAGTATTTAGAAAGCGCTTCCAGGTTCATGATTACGATAACCATCTTACGTTCCTTGAAGACAAATTAAGGCGGGCTTAAACAGCTTCGCTGGTGGTGCGAATTTTCACATTATGCCAGCGCATAAATTCTCGCACGCTGCGTGGTCTAATTTTTAAGCGTATTTTATTTATCCCGGAGGACTTAGTGCGAAAGGCTTGGAGTACTACGCAGGTGGAAACACTGACACGAGAAGAGACGACAAACGGACGCGAGTGCTCTTTTTGCCGTGTTTTTCGTGCCTCTGTTTAGCTTCGTGCTTCGCTCCATGCCACTATTGCGTGACAAAACTAACTCGTAAGCCCGCATTTCTACCCATTCACTGACGACGAGTTATAACAAGCAAGCCCTCAATTGTCACTTTAGTCGACATGTGAGCCGTTGTGACTGGAGTTGTGAATTGAATCTCAGCTGCAACATTTTAATTGCGGAGCATTGTAGGGGACCGGCTGTCGTATGCTGTAATAGTTTGTCGCCGTGGTCGCTCAGCGTAACGCTGGCGGAACCACATACAATCCTAGCCAACGGTAGCATATCGAGCTCGCGAGAAGTCTTCTTCCTCTTCTTCTTCGAACTCTTTGATGATGATATTAAATGTGAGCATTACTACTATGGCTGAAAAAAACATTACGACATGAATGACGTGTAAAAATTTAAAGAAGAAGCAAGTGATAAATCGAAACAGAGGATGAAAGAGAAGTAAGGAGAAAAATTAGGAGGGAAAAAAATGCAAGAGGGACTCGACAACAGAACAAGAAAGACAGAAAGGAGGATAGAAAGAGAAAAGCGAGGACAAGCGAAGACGGCTGCCCAGCTCCGCACACTCATAAGGCTGCCTTGATTATGATTGATTGATTTGTGGGGTTTAACGTCCCAAAACCACCATATGATTATGAGAGACGCCGTAGTGGAGGGCTCCGGAAATTTTGACCACCTGGGGTTCTTTAACGTGCACCCAAATCTGAGCACACGGGCCTACAACATTTCCGCTTCCATCGGAAATGCAGCTGCCGCAGCCGGGATTCGAACCGCTGCCTTGATTATCTTTTTTTTTTTTGTATTGTTTCCGTGACACAGAAAGTGTAGCAGCCGCGCATTCGTACGAAAAACAAGCAATATCATGAGGACTGGGGTCAGAATTTTGCAAGTTCAATAAGGGAAGTCTTTAAGTGAATTCCGTCTTGGAACCTCAGTGCCATTTTTATTTTGCTATTTAGTAATACTATACACTTCTTTAATAAGGCATCTGGTGGGTCTATAAGCCACTAGCACAGTTACAAGAAAGTAAACATTACTAAAGACACCCGAAGCTTGGTTGTAAAGAAATATAATAAGAGAAAAGGTGTTTAATAAGTTTAAGAACGTCTCACATAAGCTCTGGACATACGGGGGCAATACGAGGGAGGCCTATTTATGCCTCGAAAATTTAACACCTTTGTCAAACGTGTATCCCTTTCGTTTCCTCAAAGGCTCTCGTGGTCCCTTAAACTTCAATTTCGCTTGTAGGCGTCGTTGAGATTCAGAGCCGACGGCTAATCGCAGCTCGAAGAACGGTATTTGCAGTTTCCCGCGTCTTTTCCGTGAAAACGTATAACTGCCATGACGTACCATCTCGGGCGGTTTCTTTGTTCTCATTCGTCTGAAACTTTCTGAAAACGCACAATTCAGTCGCTTGAGCCGAGTGAAAGCAATCTCGTTTATAATGCAGTACGGGACTCCCTGCTACATCAAAAAATTGAAAAATAAATAAAAAATACAGATTGATATGTGGGGTTTAACGTCCCAAAACCACCATATGATTATGAAAGACGCCGTAGGGGAGGGCTCCGGAAATTTCGACCACCTGGGGTTTTGTAACGTGCACCCAAATCTGAGCACATGGGTCTCCTTCATTTCGGCCTCCATCAGAAATGCAGACGCCGCAGCCGGGATTCGATCCCGCGACCTGCGGGTCAGCAGCCGAGTACCTTAGCCACTAGACCACCGCGGCGGGGCTGCACGAGAAACTTATTTTCGGTGTTGTTTCCTCAGAAGCTGTCGCGCGCCCACGAGGGAGAATTCGCCACACTCTACTGAACACTGACGTGTCATTACTGTTGTAGCGTAAGCTACACTGGCGGAAGTTGAGCAGTTTCGCGTGGCTTCCGCTGAGCTGTTCCGCGCATACGTGAGAAGCAGTCACATGGCGCACAGCTGGCGCACCGGAGGAGGCCCATGAGCTCCTGACGGGACGTGTCAGTAGGTGGCTCGCGCTTATTCGCCTGCCCGTCCGTCCGTCCTTCCGTCCGTATGTCCAGCAGTAAGCGCCATAAGCTAATCCTTGACAATCAGGAAAGCTAAGAATAATCAGCTGGTCGTGAGCTTACGATACATATTTCCTGGCATAGCCAAGCTGAGCCCCTGCTAATCCTTTTTTTTTTTAGTAAGTGCCTCAACGCTTCCGGATCTCGGCGTACTCGGCTCTTCATCGATCAGCTGCTGCCTAATCACTCGGCGTAAAGATAAATGAATGGGAGAAAGTTGTACGGGCGAAGGCTTTATAAGCAGCAAAAGGGGCGAGCTTTGTCAGCACAGGTTCGGCCCTGTTGTCCGGAAAAAAAAAAAATTACGTTTGACAGCCGGCTAAGGTGAGTCACGTGGCTGTTAATAGTAGGGGCATTTAGCTTGTACGTGTACTCCTTTATGGTAACGTGTTATCAGATACGGGTTTGTGTTTGCAGTCTTACCGAGACTCATGTTTTCAACGTTGTAGTTCCCTATACGCAACCGTTTACTTACGCACATAAAAATAAACCTTTACGTTTTCGCAAACCACAAATGGTGTTGCTAACTACATTTAAGCTACATTTACTTTAAGGAGAATTCAATCACCGCTGCCGCAAGATCAATGAGACGTTTTTTTTTTATCGTGTACGTTATTTTCGTATGCACAAAAGTGTGAAGAAATACAAGTTTACTGCAATGATGTTGTCGACATATTGTGACACCTAGTACAACCACAGTCATGAATACGTTGGCTTATGCCTAAAGTCTTCTTTTAGGGGGGGGGGGGGTGAAAATGAATAAAATGGTAACTCATTCGCAATAACGCCGCTGCGACGTTTTGACACCAGACGTACAATGCACGATGTTTCTGCAATAACAATGTTGTGAGTGTCTGGTTCATTTTGGTACCGCTAGATGGCGCCACCTATTCAGCCTGTAAGGTGCTCTCACATTTACAGCTTTCATGTTCTAGGCCGTTCTAGCTTTGGTAATCCGACTGAAACATTGTAATCGCTATTCGCGCTCGCGCTTCGGGTTATTTTTATTGGACAGCTAGAGTCTCCTTAAGGCAGATATCGCGACTTCCTACGAGTGAAGGTAGATTTGTGAGTAGGGCCGCAAACGTAAAGCTTGTCCGGTGGATAGTTTACATTACGTAAAGGTTTACGTTGCGTAACAACCCGTGCATTGTCAAGATTCCATCCGGTATTCGTTAACACAGTAGCGTAAAGTATACGTACAAGCTAAAAGCCCCTAATAACTGGTCGGATTTTCCGAGCCGAAACAGCAGATGGGATTATGAAGAAGACCGTGCACTAGATGGCTCCGGAAATTCCGATGGCGTCTACAGGCATACAACTTAGTTTTCTTTTCGTCTAATGTCTTGAACCATGCCTATACAAAAACTTCAGCACTCACCTGCAAATGCATCTTTGCAGCGGCGTTTTTATGAACTAACTGAAATTCACCAATGTGTGTATATATATATATATATATATATATATATATATATATATATATATATATATATATATATATATATATATATATATATATATATATATATATATATATATATATATATATATATATATATATATATATATATATATATATATATAATGTGTGTGTGTGTGTGTGTGTGTGTGTGTGTGTGTGTGTGTGTGTGTAAAGAATGCAGAAACGTAGGGGGATAAGGGGAAGAGGAGTACTTCATACGAAGTGCGCCCACGTGCCTTGAAGTCACGTGAAAGCGGAAACCTAAGAGAGATGGCTTGACGAGTTCTCGCCAAAAATATGCCGTCCGGAATAAAGAAGTGGGAGGCCATAGGATCGGCACGCGCACTTTTGCGTCGCCTTGTAATCCTATAGCTATCCGTACAAATAGGCAGCCGCTTGCGTCACTCTGACTTCAATAATCGGCGTCGTTCCTTTCTTTTTTCGTCTTTATAGATTTCTTACCCTTTCTAGGAATGGCGCTTATGCACTTTCGGGACCATATTGTGCACTCGATGTGGGGAGTGATTGACGTAACCGGGCAAGTGTTCAACTTATTTCAGTGCTCAGCGTGGCATAACTGCTACCCAGAAAGGAAAGTTGTCGCCAAGGGATGAGCTAGAGTGGAAGCACCACGTGATGGTGGAGGATGATCACGGTTTAGTGGTGCTGCTGTCAACGCCTGAAACACGATGACGCAAACGCTTCGCTGCCGTTGCATCGCACTCCGCTACGGCCACTGATCCACCGTGGCGGACGTGAGAGGAGGAAAAACAATGGTGGACTGGCATGGTGAATGAAGTCGTCGTAACAGTGGCGCTGTGTTCGCCCACTTTTAAATGTGTGTAGGTTAACAGTTTACAAGCTGGTATCCAAGACATAATAATAATTGATGGATTCGAAACTACGATGTGGTTATGAGAGATGCCCTATTCCAGAGCTCCGGAAGTTTCGACCATCTGGTGTTCTTTAGTGTGTACCTCGATATTAGCACGTGAACCTTCAGCATTTTTGTCTCCATCGATGATGCGGCCCCGATTTGATGCACTGACCTGCGTATCTTGAGCAATTCATTCATGCACCGCTGGCAGATAAGCCGGCGACACAAGTCCTAACGCATCGCTTGCTACTCGGAATCCGGGAACATGGGGAAAGAGATCTGCTTGTACTGTGTCCACTGCAAGTCATTTTAGCGGCCACCCGGAGGCTGACAATTGGTTGTGCCCAGTTGGCGAGCCCCCGTAGCTCTCTTGGAGCACCAACATGGGCCGCCCCACTGTCGGCAGCGAGACTCGCGCTTGCTGCCACCCAGTCCTGGTGGGTCGGATCTTGAGAAATCGGCACTTTTCGTAGCGCACAGTGATACTCTTTTGAAGTATTGATCCGTCCATTGGCTTTGACGCGTAAATACAGGAGGATAGGACTGGCGAGTGCGTTGAGAAGGTGTACATGACTTTCTCCGCCTCTGTCTAGCGCTTAATCAAGTTCTGGAGAGTCGATATGCCCCGCTGTCAGCACCGGCAAAGCGGGTAAAAAGTGAAGCCTTGGACTATAGCAGTTTGGGTAGTCTAAGTTTGTATCTGTACACACAGCATTATTATTTTTTTTCTTCTTTGGACTTGACTATTGAGAAATTTTAGTATATTTGGTGGCAGCTGTGTTTACATTGATATTGATCCAGCATATCCCGCTCAAGCGTGCTCTGTCGAAAAATTCTCCAATTAACAAACATAGCAACACTCTGTCAAGGTCAGCGACTGGCATTCTCCCACTGAGACAGTGTCAAGTACTCTCAGTGTATTCCAAATGTCCTAAAATATCCACGGTGTTGCGTGAATCGGGTTCATGCGTAACTATTGGCGCATATATGCAAGCATAAGCGGCGTTCTTTTATGTATATCTAAGTTACATAAAGGTCAAGTCATTAATCTCTTTGTTACTTTTGAGTACGAGTAAGCGAGCAGTTCGTATGATATTCCTGGTAAATCATTTTCCAATAATACCGAAAATTCGGGAGAAGAAAGAGAGAGAGAGGGATCACATGTGATGTCAACGTACACGATTCGGATACTACAAAAGCGAAAAAAGAACAAAAAGTAGCCTCAAAGCCCGCTCGCTTGAAGTGTCGTTTGCTATTTTTAAGATTTCTTCGTTTATATTTGAAAATATTGTCGCTTGTCTGATTTGTTCTTTATATTTTCGCACAGCTCGTTTTATGTGCTAGGATAATAAGAAAGTGAGCACTGGCTGGACACTTTTAACCTATCCGTTTATTGAACATTGCCTCTGGGTATGTGTTAGCCATTGTTTAGGTAAACACCGTCGTAATCGTGGAACTTTACATTTAGAGTGAAGGAAGAGGAAAGGGGCGTTTGCGTTATATCTAAGTTACGTATTACTAATAAAAAAGATTTGTAGCTGCTTCATTTCCGCGAGCATTAAAATTTCGTAGTAAAATTTGTAACATTTTCATGTTATAGCTTTCATTGCTCTAAAATAGAATAAAATTTCATAAGACCACTAAATTCTTGTTCAATCGCGCTCACAGTGGGCATGAGCCACAAGAGTAGATCGACAAGAACAAGGACAGCGCGGTTCCGCAGTTCTCAGATTTTCATTAACATCATTTATCTTTCAGCGCACTCGATTGAGTAAGTCTGTGATATTGTTAATCCTGTGTCTAATATCCCAGTTCTATATTCAGATGGAGGCTACAGTGATTTGAGCGACAGCAGGTGTGAATTACGCTGCATGGCTTCCGCTGTGCAGTATACCTTGCGAAGATCTTGCGTGCTTGATTGGCGGCTAAATACTAGACGACGAACTTGCTTTGCGTAGAAGCAATCGAACTAATTCCTTGCAGCTTTCTCTCTAGTGATTCCACGCGGCTTCATTAATAATGGCTGTGGTTTGCATGCCAAAGCCACGGTATGGTTATGAGGTTTGCAGTTCACGTGACTCTACCTTTTCGCGTGCATCGAAATACGAACTCGTGACGTTCGGTTCACCATGCAGCCGAGCGTCGTAGGCACACGGCTTCGTTGGAACGGCGCGACAATTCTCGAAAATTTCCTGCAGCCGAGCGGATATCTTGTTGCGACCGAATGCATCTGCTGTCGTGCTCAATCTGTCATGAATGATACTTTGTTTTAAAATATATTTACTCGCATGGGGAATGTAAGCACTGTGGCCTTGTTGCTATTAAATCGATGAAGCTTTTCACCTCACGAAATGGCGAGAACACAAATAGACGTGGGGTGCACGGGGGCAGGCTGTGCCTACGTGTGTGCCTATACGCGGATTCGTCGTTGGGAATGAAGGGGAACAAGATGTTTTAGTTCTCGATGTGCAACTTTACTCGGGCAATATTTAAGTAATGAAGGATACGAAACGTTAGCAAACCATCAACGTTTGCTTCAGCATTACCATTCATCTGTCTTTACTAAAGAACACACAAGCTTGTCGGCAAGTACGTTGGCTGCTTGGAGCGTCATAGACATTCGAAGGTGTATGCCCTCGTCTACGCTTGCTTTCGTTGCATACAAACAGTGTTTTAAACGTCAAAGCTCTCGTTATTACATATGTACAGTAAAGGTGGTATAAAACCACTGTTGCCTTCTTTTTGTTTTTTTTTGAAAAACGAGTTTTATGCGGCACGTATTGCGCACATCTGTAAATTTATCCTGCAAGCTGTTGGCTCAAAACTTCGTCGCAGTTGATGGCGAATCGTTTATTCGCCGTTTCCTGACCATGTACAGTGTACAAGGCTGCCTTTGCGACCCGGTTGCCGGATAAGCTTTAGGCACCTCTCAAATGTTTGCTATAACGTTTTTTTTTTGTTCGTATGTTCGCCCATGTCCCTCTCTCTAATATAGGCTTGAAAACCCTGCTGCAGATAAAGCCGCTCTGACGGGCTGTTTAGCGAAATGGCTGGTAGTCGAATTTAGTGCCCAGTGGTCATTAATTTTACGTTCGTGACGTATGTGAACGTTCGCTTAACGTGCCCACTTGAGCTGTCGTTTGCTCACGTATTGTCGAATACAACGCAATGCGGTGCATTTTACAACTTGACGGTCGATGCACCGACTGGAAAGTGTAAAGCAACAGCCTCGTAAAACGTGGTCATTACATAGTGAGACACTAGAAATCCCGTACGAAGGATGGATGGCTAACACAAACGACAGCTGACATATTATCAAATATATTGTTGTGGAGGTGGACCAGTATTCGTAGTGTGCTAATCGCTCGTTAAAAAAGAATCGTGCGGGAATGTGTGATATGCTAAACTGAGATTTCAATCTAGAACTGGTGATAGAACTGGTGGGCGGAAGTTTCTTTGTAACTTTGTCTCACCTACCACGATGTCGAAGTCAACCGTGTATAGTTTCCATTAATTAATTTTCTGTAATATAATGCTTTGTCCGAACTAGTCAGGCATTGTTTACGTTAAAAATACATTCTGGCTAGTGCTTCGCACAATAGCGGTGTTCCATACTCACATTTATACTATTCTGACCCGTCTGCTGCGCTACTGTGCAGTTTTGTGATGAAAAAAAAAAATCCGTAAACGTCTTGCAACGCTACGTGATTTGTGGGGAGCCGCGCGTGCGGAGATACAATGAAATCGAAGAAGAACGTGAGGGTAACACACACTACGGCTTTTGATAGAACTCTATCGTTCGCGATCCTTACATGTTACATGTCTTTACATACCGCCTCCGGAAAAAAAAAAGAGTTAAAGATTACCTTTCGTTTAGCTTCTAATCCTTCCTTTATATTGTGCAGTTGCCCTCTCATCATCTTTTTCCCCTTCTGTTTGTTTTATACTGTTTTGTAGCATCGATAATCAGAGCTCGTATAAATATTTTGACGACGCGAGCTATTATTGATTTGTACTGAATGCATCGATTCTATTGCGTTTTGATTGCCTGTATGCCTTTCTTGTTGCCTACATACAAGTCCCGCTGTTTTTCACCCCTGAGCAACGTATGGGAGGGGGGCCTTTGTCAGGCAGTGCTATCTGCTTTTAGCCCCTTCAACCTATGCGATGATGTCTGGATGAAGCACAAAATCAGATATGGTGCTCCACTGCCGATTCGAAGGTTGCTGGTTCGAACCTGGTCGCCGCAGTCGCATTTCGATCACGGCAAAATGCTAGAGGCCCGCATAATAATTGTTGTGTTTTAACGCCCTATTAACCACGACTAGACTATAAAAGACGCCCTAGTCAAGTGCTCCGGAAATTTGGGGGTTTTTTTCAACATGCACCTATGTCTAAGCCCACGTTTCTGTAGCATTCTCGCCTCCATCGAAAGTTCGGCTGCTAGAGGCTCGTGTACTTAGATTTGTGTGCATGTGGAAGAACCCGAGGTAGTCAAAATTTTCGGAGCCCTCCGCTGAGCCGACTGTCACGATAATACTGTGGTTTTTGGAATGCAAGCCATGATTATAGCTGTACTATTATCACGCATGACACCGGCGTGGCCTCTACGTTTTTAAGTAAGTTTGTTCAAACAGTGAACGATATCAGTACTGGTACTGATGTTTTCTGTTTTTGTTTTTGTTTTTTTTTCTTATTCAGCTATGACGTAAGTAGCGCGCCAACAGCTGCAAATATGGCCTGCTACGCGCCGTACCATTTACATGAGCCAAACGAGCCATGAGTGCAAAGAAGCCTCTTAGAAAGCTATTCGTGTTTACGAAGGGGCCAAGTATGCAACCGGTTTAACGTTCCTAATTAATGGAATAAAAGATGTAGAAAACACCTTTGCAATACGGAACACGTAAAGCTGCCTATATATAGTATTGCACTTATAATGTCCTCATTCCGGCATGCTAGAGGTCGCCTGTTCGTCTCTGAACAGGTGTCGTGCCGTTTGTCTTTTGCACTGTGACTTGCTTTCAACTAAGTGCGTTGCACTTTAGGCGGCCCAGCTGTCGTACGCTGTCATTGTCGCTTGGCGAAACGCTCTATAATTAGCATATTGAGCACGCCCTCGCGCCAGAGAGAAGTTTCTCCTCCGAGCGCCTTCATGATGGTCAATGAGCGCGCGCTTGCACCACGGGAAATCTTCTTGGTTGTCGAACGCATTGACGATGAGCCGCCAATTATCACCAGCAAAAAAAAAAATTACAACTATAGAGTACTCGGCCTAACGCCAACAAGACCACGTATGAAATGAAAAAAAAGGAAACAAGTGCGAAGTAGAAAGAGGCAGAGAAGAAAAATGGGAAGAATAATAGAAACAGCGAGAACACGATACGTAAAGAGAAAGAAAAGAATGATTAGAAATATAAAAAAACAATGGAGGAATAAGAGTCAAGAAAAAAAAAACCACGGGAAACGCGAAGAATGCCGCCAAGCTCCGCACGATCGTCAGACTTGACACCTTTCTTGCTAAACTACCTTATTATTATTTTTAATAGCGACGCTGTTCTTTAGTCGAGGTTTCCACGTATGGTGATGGCATAGCGCGTGTTGCCAGGCAACGACAGGCGTGCGCCGCACTTGCTGATCTCTTGTTGCGTCTCTTTCTTGTTCTCTCTCGGTCACGTGAACTCACGGTGTGGGGAAAGTGGTAGTCGGTAAGAAGAAGGTCGCGCCAAGATCAGTGAAGGCGAAGCTCGACAAAAGCGTGAACTAATTAGAGGCGTGCCTCTAGTTGTCAAGGTTCAGTGGAGAGGGTGAACCTAGAAGGGGCGCGGTGGTGAGTTGGGCTTCTTCGAAGAAGGGCGTCGTCCTCGCTGTTTTCCACTGTGCTCGCGAAGGGAAGCCATGACCACAATTTTTTTTTAACTTATACCCGGGCACTTTTGTTTTAGTGTAGCTGTTACCTTGCGCTGCAGGGCATGGGGTCAGGCTCTACCGTTATGACCGTGATTCGATAAAAGTAGCGGGCAAAAAAAAAAAAAAAAACTATTCAGTACGAGAGTCTCGCGATTTTTGAAGAACCCCGGGTAGCAAAGTTAGGGACTTCTCTGCTATCGCGTTACGTATATTAAAGTGCGAAGTTTTATGGTGTTAACTCCACAATTTCATTACGAAAAATACAAATGATATCAGCCGTTTACTGTATACACTTATAACTTTTTTATGATTAGCTCTGCAGGTCTCAACATTATTTATAAAAGGACATTGCTTTTCTCTGTATTTGCCCCGGCTGTATTATATATTCCTTTCATGTGATAATTGCTGAAACTTTGTGCAATTCGATTATCGTAATGACTTTATGCTGCATGCATATCCTGCATGAATTTACCTTTGGTGTTATCATAATGGAGTAGTGGAATCACGTTGAACTTACCGAAACAAAACTAGTTACCAGTCACAATCCTGGCTTGACCACGGCGGCTTGACTAATGTTTGCTTAAAAAAAAGGATGACTGCTCAATGAACATGCAATGGAGATGAGGGATCATTTTACCCATTAAGTTTAACTTTACATTCTATTTTTTTTTAGCGCTAATGTTGTTTTGCTGAACCGTCCGTGCCATGAATCCGTAATTTGATTCCACTAATGCACTCTGTGGTTCATCGATTTAGCCTGAATATTTTTTAAGGTGGGATCCACGAAAGAGCCTTGAGTATACCTTGATTTCTTTAGTGCATAGGTGGCAGGTTTATTGACTAATTTGCTGTAGGTCTGGGAGTCTTGGAACCTAACCTGTTGCCAGCGCCAGCAATGATCGATATTTTTCCTGGCTAAGTACACTCAGGGAAACTTGACTGCACGCCGCAGTATGACTGCAGAAAAATCCCAGCATATGCAGGGAGTGAATGATGATGAGTTGGGCGAAGCCTCCGTCCGTCCGTGCTTCCGTCTGTCCGTCGTTGCTTCCGTGCTCCGTCGGTACGTCCGTCTGTGTGTCTGTCTGTCCGTCCGTCTGCACCTGCTGAGTGAGTCAGCGAATTAGGCGGTGACGTACCACGACGAGCTAGGAGGGACAAACCCACTGCTTACGGGGCTTCGCCCGTAAAACAAATTAGGGGGAATAGCCGTAGTGACGTATATGCAATGAAAACAGCACCGCTATGCTGTTCATACAAGGTGTCCAGTAGAAATTTCAAGGCGATGACCGCATGTCAAATCAATGTAGGCAGCGAGTACTGGGCAGCTATTTCAATATCATACAAGTTTCATTGAATGAGCTATAAAGTGTACTTGAAAGGCGTTGGAACACTAGGATACTAATGACGCACTTGCACTTTAGCTGATGACGCACTTAAGAATGCTTGCATTCAGTTCCATGTATCTCACTAGCTCTAGCGTTGAGCTTATCAGCAGTTCTTGTTCGACAATTGCCGCTTACAGATACAATGCGCTAATGCATGTTTGTCTCCACGTGTCTGCTATGTAAAATGCATAGACCTCATATTGGTTGTTGGCCACGTTTATACCGATGCCAGTGCGCAGTGACTAATGTGTGTTCTCCTTAACCACTATACTTTGCTTGCGCGTGTTGATAAATGAATTCAAGGTGGTTATACAGCCTTTGGTCTCCCTCAATACTAGGGCGTTTGATATACAAGTCACTGTGTCAGAGCGGAACGCCACCGCCACCCCCCCCCCCCCCCCCAAAAAAAAATATTGACCAAGTTTAAAATTAATCTAACTGAAACGTTATCTATTATTTAGTTCCGGAGTGAAAATGGAATTTTTTCAATCGTTTTTCGGTTCAGCGGAGACTTTACATCTGAAGTAACCAATGCAATGCAGCGTGAGCAATAATGTATAAAGTATACTAGCGCATATCTCAGGTGGAAATTCCAAAATAAAAATTTGTTCAAATTGTTTGAAAAAGATGAGAACAGTGGCAACCAGTGATCTTTATATTAGGGCAAGCTGAGTTCCGTGTGCCTGTGACACAGGCAAGCATGGGGAGGGCATTCTCGGTGCGAAACAGTGCTCTCGCATATCTAAGGTACGCTCGATGACGGGCTGCTTTCGAGATCATGCTTACTTCCTTAACGGAAAGCATTTAGCCTGCTCGAAAAATTCGCTTTCGCTTTTGAGAAATTCAATTTTGACAAAGTGTACTGTCTCTTAGAAGAGCGTTTGTTTGCACTAGTTTGCAGGAACTCTAGATACAACTAGCTTTGATCCTCTTTGGAACGTGAGGACAACAGTTAAAGAGGAGCGTATGTAACTGTGTGACAAATCCAATATAAATTCATCGTTACTCTTTATTATAAACTTTTTCATGCAAGTTAATAACGTTACGAAGCGTTGCGGAACATTTTTGCTTTCGTTCCATAATCGAAACGGTACGGAATTTTCTGCGGCGGGACGAAACTAAAACAAACATTTCGCTCGGACACCCCGGTACAAATACTGAAGGGCTCACTTAGTTCTGACTAGCGTATGTTTATTTGATAAAAAACAACTTGAGCCAAACAGTGATTGCTTATACCTAAATATGAAACGACTTTTACGTAGGCTATGTTTAACTCTAAGTGTGCCCCAGCAGCACGCCGTGTCTTGAAAATTTTCTTGCTTGCTTACTTCCTTGAAAATGCTAGTCTCTTTTCTCGCACTAAATGAGTCTCTCTCTCTCTCTCTCTCTCTCTCTCTCTCTCTCTCTCTACTCTCTAATGTATATATATATATATATAAATATATATATATTATTAAGAAAGAGGAAAAAATATGCGAGTTTCCTTGATTTGGCACTGTATACTTTCACTAACATTTTGCATGGTGTGCCAGATCAACACATATGAAAATCTGATGGCCTACAGCCGTTCTTATTCCAAACTAACATAAGAAATGCCAGTTATGCGTGGCATGAACGGATGTAAAGCATCCTGTGGGCTTGGCCACATGTATCTCGACAACGCGTTAAAATATAGCTAATGAGAAGTAGTGTGAGGCTCTACTGCTTCTCTCGGATCTAGAACAACTCTGCGCCCTCCAGCTATACAGCTAAAAGCGCCTAGGCCCTAGGGTTACTGACCACCGTTTAGGTGGGTACAGGGAACATATATTCACCTGATGCCCAAACCGCCAGACTTAGAAAAAGCATATATATATAAATATATATATATATATATATATATATATATATATATATATATATATATATATATATATATATATATATATATATATATATATATATATATATATATATATAAATTCAGAAACCCGTGCCATTTTCTCCTCAATGGCCGATGAGCACAAACATGCGCCAATGAGAGCGCACTCCGAATTGACGTCATGATCTGGACTGCCGGTGCCCGGGCCTTCGAAGAGCATTGCCGATGGCTTGAGCGGGACTAGTTCTTGAATCCCGTATGTGAGTAGCTGCCGCGCTTCAATCTTGTGGGCGGAACTTCTTCTTGCTGTTATAGTTGTGGCCAACTTTATACTGGTAAACTTCATACAAAACACAATAAACCGCATCCTACGCATTGATGTGGTCGAGTCGGACCTTCACCACAAAGTCTCATACATGCATCCGCTTGTAAGTTTCAGAACTCGGCGTCGAGAGCTAACCAAAGACGTCTCGTTTTATCGATGGCATCGACTTGACAGCTCCGGAACTTGCCACGCGCCTCGTTTTCGAAAACTTGCCAGACGTGTACGTCGTCGATTGCTTCAATACCAGAAAACGTCTGAGCAAAACAATACCGCCGCCACGTGGCGCAGATACCAGAAACGAAACCCCGAGAAATAATGCAGGCGATATCTGCGCCTACAAGCGAAATCACAAGCCGGGCAATGCTTCTTCATTGTGTGCACGCATTTATTCATTTTATGGAAATATTCCTGTATCGTTTGCTGTACGCCTTGCCTGCATGCTCAACCATATCTCCGACGCCGTGCCAGGCTTTTCAGTCCTGTAAACTTTTCTGGACTGTTTCGCATAGTCTGGACGCTGCGCTAATCCCTTCAATTCACAGTAGAGGCATACGGGCATTTATTTCTACGATCGGAACTACAACTATGTATATAAACTTTTATAATTTACACGCACACCTCATTTATGCTCGTCCAGTACACCAAATGCTCTTCACACATTCTCACGTTTTCCTGAATAGTATGCAGACAGCCGCCTATGAACAACGCGAGTTTATAGGCTTATCATATAGGAGTTAACATCCTTACAACTTGTACGTTTGAATAAAAGTGTCGTTATGTGAGACTCGGGATTGTAAACCAGTTCATAGCACAAGCTATACCTCAGAACTTATGCCCCCAAAATGGCGCTTTTCTCTTTCTTTTTTTCTTCCTAATACGATACTAACCTAGGCCTATATACTGTGTTCCGTACCGTAAACCAAGCCCAAATTACTAAACTACGGATAACTGAAATCGGGCGATTCTGTTGACTCTAGAAAAATAAAGCTACGTACTACGGTATAAATACAGTATTAAGTATAGTTGACACACTTGACACTGTTTCTTCATTGTAATGTATGGAGATTAAAAAGTTTCGGGTGCTCGGCAGGAACTGCGGCACCGTACGTATCCAATACCCGCCTCCTTCGCGGAAAGCTACAAGTGCAGAAACTCCGCCACCGTAGCTTTCCCTTCGATGCCAACAAAAGTTGTCGCTGAGAATAGTTAATGGTGACAGCGCAATCAGATAAAGTGGTGTGAGAGCGAGAAGAGCGTCGCAAATGTAATGCAGTACTTTGGCTAAGGTCGCCATCCTGCGGCATGTTAAAAGAGGGATTGGAGATTACGGCCGCACTAGAGTACGGTAACGCGACCCGCGTCTTATCTCCCCTGGTGGAGATCGTTCTTGTGGCGAGCGTAAGCGGAGAGAAGGCAGTGTTACAGCCAGGCTGCGCTGGCCGGGTGAGACAGGCGCGCGTCACAGAGCTAATGGAGAGAGAGAATAAACTTCTATTGACTAGTGTATAGAAGTTTATTTCGTGAGCGCCACCATCTTGCTAGCGTACGGCCCGTTTCAGGTCTGGCAACCGATCTGGCATGCGGGAAACTCGCTGTTTGCATAGAAGGTAAGCGTGCGGCTGCGGTTTTATTGTTCTTTCGCAGTTTTCACGCGCTGAATTTCGACTGAAGTGATGCAGGTTCTACCCTCCGCAGCGTCGCCAATTGGCTTATTTGTCCCCCGCTTGCATGCGGCGGGGGTCCCGGCACGTGCGTTGCGGCTGTGCGGGTAGCGCGTGTAACGGCCCTAAAGCGGCACCCGTTCGTTACTCCTTGTCGTAGTGTGTAACAGGTGTTACATTTTGACCGGCAAGGTGCTGCTGGTGGGAGATTTCTCCTGTGCTTTGTTCAACAATAAAAAGTTCGCGGCGTCCGCGTTACCTAAAAGCCGAATGCTCCTGTCTCTCATTCCCCATTAGCAGCCATTGGCACGTACATTGAGCACTATCTGACAAGAAAGGGTTGCTACGTTATACTCGCTGGGCGTAACCTGCTTGGTTTTAGAAACGTTTAGCGAGCATTGAGCCGCAGTGCCATGAATACAATGAACTAGTATATACCATGAACGCGAGGTGGTTAAAGGTGGGAAGTAGATACGAAGCGCAAGCCGTAAGAAAGTAAAAGCCGAATTCTCCTGTCTCTCATTTCCCATTAGCAGCCATTGGCACGTACATTGAGCGCTATCTGACAAGAAAGGTTTGCTACGTTATACTGGCCGAGTGTAACCGCCTTAGTTTTAGAAAAGTTTAGCGAGCGTTTAGCGAGGTTCTTAGGAAATGTGTCTATGAGACGTAATTCTGACAAAATTTAGGTCGTTGAGGGCCAATTGCTTTAATATACTAAGCCGCGAACGAGTCCGCCTCTGTTGATGCAGTATATTCACAGCACCGACTTTCTTCTCGAAGAATGCACAGTATTTTCAGGTCTTTGTTTTCCAGAATGAGCAACACCACTTAGAGAGCACAGTGAATATCTTTCTTGAGCTGCAGTCATCCACTTTTCCAACAAGGTTTTTTAACGCCACGCCGTCGCATCGACTACCGCTCTTGCATGAAGCCATGTGTTGCAGTGTAGTGGTTCATCTTTAATTTGTGGCAGTGACTGTTGTCACTGTTGTATAAATTGTTTTTAACTATGAAGGAATCACCGTATATTACTCGCTTGTTTGTTTTTACAGGTGTTCATTTGAATACAGCTCTTACATCAAACAACGCTGACGTGCCTGTGTGTCCCCTTTTTATCTTCCTTTTTTTAATCGCGATATTTGAGTGATTCTTGGTGCCTCGGTACTTGACCTGCTATAGAGAGAAAGGATAAGGAGGGCTGTTTATCCGGGAAATATTGTCATCGTTGGAATAGCTGTAGGCTGCGACCCTTCCGTTCATAGCCGAGGTTCAGCATCGTTGTCGAAGTCGTCGTGGTTCCTTCGCCTGAGAAGTGCTCTGAAGATACCTGAGTACCCGCGCAAGGTAAAAAGTTTTTCCTTTTTAAGTTTGCAATAAACAATTGTATCGGGCCAGTTGGTAAAGATCCATTTTGCTAGGAAGCGCAGCCACTATTACAAAGAACACACAACACAATCGCCTAACTTCAACTAAACGTTTATTTCAAACGTCAGAGTTTATAAAGGCGATGAAAAAAGAAAAAGAATAAAAAAATGAATTAAAAAGATAAAATTGGTAGACAACAAAAAGCACACGTGCCAGTCCCGTACATTACTATCCGTTATTGTCTATCACCCCGTCCAAAAAAACATAGTTCTTTTCGCGTGAGCAACGAATGGTTATAAGCGTCGCTGAATCGCTACATAAGGACCTAAAGAAACAAAATAGGCAGCCTATTAACACTTCCCTGCAGCAGTGTAAAACAGCTGCTGTCCCCTATATCCATAGTGTGGCACACAATCTTAAAAAGATTGGTAGCAAGGTGGGCGTCCGAGTGGTTATGTCTGCTCCTGAAAAACTGTCCCGAATATGTCGCCAAACTTGTCCTGGTTCAAAAGAAAGGTTGCCAAATTAAGCATCGCAATAAATATGTTGAGTGTGCACAGTCGGTTGTTTACAGAGTGCCCTTGTCATGTGGTCTTGTTTATGTGGGAACAACCGAAAGATGCATCAATGAAAGGCTAAAGGAGCACCACAATAAAGTGCAGAAGGGTACCGATGGTCACTTGGCGATCCACTGTAAGGAGTGCGGTTGTGTGCCTTATTTCGATAACACGTGCGTGCTGTATCGAGACAGAGATTTGTTAACCCGTTTGATAGTAGAAGCGGCTGAAATGACACGCGATGATTTCGACTGTGTTAGTGCACCCTCTATCTCGCTCACGCGAAAAGAACTATGTTTTTTGGATGGGGTGATAAACAATAACGGATAGTAATGTACGGGACTGGCACGTTTGCTTTTTGTTGTCTACCATTTTTAGGTTTTTAATACATTTTTTATTATTTTTCTTTTTTCATCGCCTTTATAAACTCTGACGTTTGCAATAAACGTTTAGTTGAAGTTAAGCGCTTATGTTGTGTGTTCTTTGTAATAGTGGCTGCGCTTCCTAGCAAGATGGATAAGTTTGCAAGCCATAGAAGCTGCTGCTCTTCGTCAACTGGAAAACGGTGCAACTTGAAGAGTCCACAGCCACAAAAACTCCACGTCTGGTGATGCACATGGCATAATTCTTCCAACCGCAGTTTCTTTTTTTCTGTAGTTGATACTGCACCCAAAAACAGCCCAGTGGTTTCCTAATGACCAATTCTTAGCCGCCCTAGCAATAAAGACAAAATATCGGGGAACTCTTAAGCTTCGCCTTTGAGAGTAATATGTAGTATTATATACGCACACAGTAGATCGTACCAGCGTGCGCGCGCGAATGGTACATAGACGTTTTTGATCTAAAGCAAGAGTCTTATGGCCTCTAAGTTACGTGCCGCGTGGTCGCCACTTCGGAGGCCATGAAGAGTCTCACAATTCCTCACAGATAGCAGCAGATTATATAGTGTTTGCTGTTCGCTTGATCAACGCCTCTGGAAAAGCATGATATGTTTTCCGCTAGATGAACATAGTTGTCCATTGTTACAGATGTTTGAAAGTTCCTGTGTGTTCTTGGCTGCACTATCCCGGCCTTTTTCGTTGTAGTTTGAGGCTTCCCAAATGCGCCTACAAATCGCCGAATCGACTCGTTTTTGTCGTGACACCTGTCGAACAAAATACGTTAAAGAGGCCCTGAAACACTTTTTTCAAGTAACCATGGAGTTATTTCACTAGAATAGCTTATTGCCTCACGAATTCGATGCCGCAAAAATTTTAAGAATCCATCGAGTGCGAGTGGAGTTACAAATGTTTGTCGCGTGCTGCAATTGCATTATCTCTTCTCTCGGCCCGACGAAAGCGCTGGAAGCTGAGCAGGGAGGGGTGGCAGGGGCAATAAAACTACCGTGCCTTGTGACCTTGAGCACTTTTTTTGCGAATGCGCGGCTTTTTCAGTGTGATCGCGCGTGCACGCGTCGGCAAGTAGAGGCCTCCCGCGGCGATATAGGTAACCTGATATTTCGGTCACAGACGCACAGACCATTTTTTGCTCACAACCAACGGGGCCGACACCGATGGCGGGATTTGTGCGACACGAGCTCTCTAACGCTATCGCGTTAAAATCCGCAGGTTGGCTCAATTTACGGCAAATCACTCGATAACGCCACACATACCAGACGGCTAATACATACTCCAAGCTGTCGCCCGCATGCCAAAGAGGAGGACTGCGTTGGTTGCCAGACCGGACATCCTCACCCGATGAAAAGGTCTATGTACAAAGAGCCTTCGTTGGGTGGGGCCCTCATTCCAGGACTCCATTGTCTTGCGCGACCCTGTGAGCCCGCTGGAGCAGCTGTTGCAGTTCCTGCTGGCGTAAGCTGAGCAGTGAAGACTTTCAAGAAGGGGTAGGGTTGGGGATGGGAGGAACACCTTGTAGAGCAGAGTTTTTTCATGTAGAGTGCTATACTGTCGGTACAGAGCCACAGAAGGGACAGTAGCAGGGGTACAAAGTTGGATGAAAACAATTTAGCATGTATAAGCACGGAAATGAATTGGTCTGCAGTTGCCGCCAAGTGGCACCATCTGCTATGTTAAGTGACGGATGAGGAGGAGAATATTTATAACGGCTTCGTTGGTAGTAATCAAGTGTAGCGTTGTAGTTTAGTGGTTCTGTTGGAGCGTCGTCTGGGTTGGACAGCTCTTCCGATGGTGCCCGGCCAATCTGACCTTGGGCAACCGCATGAACGCGTTCATTACCATGGAGAGAGGCGTGTCCAGGTGTCCAGACGTTACGCACAAGGCTTAGTGCGGACGGTGAGACAGAAGAAAGGATTCTGTGCGTATAGGCAGCCACAAGTCCTTGAGTGAAGACATGGCAAGCAGCTTGTGAGTCTGTCACTATGGTTACAGGCGAGTCATGCGACAATGTCGTAGCGTGAACAATTGCCAGAGCGAAACCTCCTTCTTTTGCAGAACTACTGTCCATAGCGCGTAGTGTGGCAGACGCCACGAGGGCTTCTTCGTCATCTATACCTGCTAAACACATGGCTGGATTCTCTGGGTAGCGTGCTGCATCAGTGTAGAGGACTTGTCAATTTGCGGTACCATCAGCAAATACGCGTGTCAAAGCTTGAACTCGGGGACGTCGGCGACCGGCGTGGCGGTGGGGATTCATGTTGCGTAGAATCGGAGACACTTTGATGAGAGAATGAAGGGTAGGGATAAGTTTATGTTGCGGTACTTGTGTAGGCTTTGTAGGAGTCGAGTAGTCAAGACGAGATAGAACGGCGCAGCCCCTGACGAGTCTGCCTGAGCCGTTGGAGTTGACTATTGCGCGGGGCTTCGAGCAGTTCTGTTACGGTTTTGGGGACACCGAGTTGAAGGAGGCGTTTCGTAGATGCGTGTGGAGGCAAGCCGAGAGCCGCCTTCACAGCTGTCCGTAGAAGGATGTCCATCTTTTTGGTTTGAGCTGATGTGAGATTATGACATGGAAGGTGATAGGTGGGCCGACTAACTAGAGTGCTTGTACTAAGCGAAAGATATCCTTCTCGCAGAGGCCTCTACTGCGATTCGTGATGTGGTGGATCTTGTGTATAATTTGAGTTATCTGTTGAGTCAGAAGGTGCGTAGTGTGCGAGGCTTTGCCATCGGACTGAAGGTAGAGGCCTAAAATACGAGGTCGAAGTACCTGAGGGATAGCATGGCCATCAAGGCACGATGAGATGTCAGGGGAATCATCAGTTTTGTGGCGCCGCTTGTATACCAGTAACAACTCCGACTTCTCCACTGAACACGTAAGGCTGCCGGCCGCAACCTATAGTCTTGTAGAAAGTATGCAGCTTCCTGGAAGGCGTCGTGAATCATTCCGTCTGATCCTTTGGGTTCCCAAATTACAATATCATCTGCATAGATGGCATGCTCGATGTTGGGAATTTGTCGTACTAATGGAGGGAGTTTAGCCATGGCCACGTTGAACAATGTGGGCTATAGAACTGAGCCCTGTGGTGTTCTATCTGCGAGACGAATTACGTCTGACCGGAGGTATTCAATTCCAATGGTGGCCGTGCGGTCGGAAAGAAAGGACCTGACGTAATTGTAGATACGCGAGCCGAACTGAGAGGAAGCAAGATTGTCAAGAATCAGGTCGTGAGAGACGTTGTCGAAAGCACCCTTCAGATCCAGGGCCAGTATTGCGCGCACCTGACTTAATTGGGGCTATCCAACACGTCCTCCTTAAGCTGCAGTAATACTTCCTGTGTAGAGATACCTGGACGGTAGCCGAAAAGTGTATCCGAAAAAAGTTGGTTCCTTCGAGAAACGGCTGCAGTCGAGAGAGGACAACGTGTTGAAAGAGTTTAGCAACACATGAAGTTAAGGATATGGGTCGTAGATTCTGAAGGGATAGCGGCTTGCCAGGCTTTGGAATGGGTGTAATTTCTGCGTGTCGCCAGTCTTGCGGTAGCGTCCCGCTATTCCAGTGCTCGTTGTAAAAAGAGGTTAATCCTTTGATGGCCTGGTCATAAATTACGCACAAGTGTGTACGTAACTCAATCAGCTCCGGGTGCTGTGTTAAGCTTAATGCTTTGCAAGTCCACCCTAACCTCGGCTTCTGTAATATCCGCATCTAGAGACGTATCGTGTACGTGTGGGTAATCGCGGTAGGCAGGACGAGCGCCTGTAGATACATATTGTTGCTATAAGGTGTGTAGCAGTGTGGTGTCGTCGAGCCCTGATTTGTGGAGAATGATGCGGACTGTGTTAGCAGTGTGTCCTTTTGTTTGCGTGAAATTCAGGAGAGCGCAGATTATACGCCACGTTCGAGGTGCACTTGGTCTGCCGTTCAGGTGATCACAGAAGTTATGCCTATTGTTGCTGGTGAGGTTGTCCGCGTAGGCCTGTGCCTCAGTACCTAGTTGGGCAATGCGGAGACGAAGTTTCCGGTTGTGCTTCTGCCACCGCCACCGCCGTGTCAAGCTTCTGTGGGCATTCCAGAGATGCAGCAGATGCCGGTTCACATCTGACGTCTCCTTCGTCGCAGTGATGCGCTTCGTAGCTGTCCTAAAATCAGACTTAAGCTGTGGGATCCAAGCCTCAGGGGAGAGAGAGTTTCGTTTGGTAGTGGACGTACGATTTCGCCTAAATGTATCCCAATTTGTCATTTTTATTGTTCGTTCTGGGATGCGCATGGCTGCTACCTGGAGTTCGATGGTTAGTATATGGTGATCACTGCCTAGATTATTCATGAGGTTGCACCAAGAGTGGTGACTAACCCCCATTATTATCGTGTGGTCAGAGCATGTGTCTTTGCTGACACTATTACCTATGCGTGATGGTTGGTCAGGTTACGTCAGCAGGGTCATGCGTTGAACTGCGAAAGCCTGTCCAAGGCGTCGGCCTTTGGGTGTTTCTGCGGCGTAGCCCAAGGCCGAATGGGGTGCATTGAAATCTCCTGCAATGACTACTTGTTTGCCCAATTTGCATAGTTGTGCAAATAGATGACTAAGGTCATCCTTCCTCGCGTTTGGTGCATTGTAAACCTAAAGCACATAGACTACTATCGGGTGAGAGCACGGGACTAGTTCATAAAGTATGTGCGAGATGGACGAGCTTTGAAGGGTGTGTTCTACGACTGTGACATGTTTAAAACTAATGTAGCTGTGCGATGCAGTGTATTATTCGTTATGTCCGCTTATGTGGTGTAACCAGGAAGTATAGGGGTACATTGCACCTCCTGTAATGCTATGACATCAGGAGTATTCAGCTGCGTCGCAAGAAATTGTGTGAGTGCACCGCGTTTTTTACGGAAGCCCCTGCAATTCCACTGCCATAGACGTAGAAGTTGAGGGGAGGCACGCGTTGACCTACGGTTTCTGGCTATGGTCATCCGTTATTGGTGCCTCGTTAGTACACGAAAGCATTTCAGACTGCACTGAATTTTCATATGTGATGGTGGGCAGTGAAACTGCAGTAACCACGGCAGTTGGGGGGAATTTTAGGGACGGTGACATGAAGCGATAAGGGCGTATGTAAGGATGCGTTCGCTGTGTTTCGCGCGTTGGTGACGTGGAGTGTTTGGGTGCAGGTGGAGTAGTATGTAGGTTGCCAAGCGCAGCCGCTATCTGTTGTTTAACATCCGCTACAATCTGCTGGACAGCGAGTTGCAGAGCCAGCTGGAATAATTGTTGGAGTGCAGCTGTTAGTTCTGTCATAATAGTATCCTTCATTTTCTGCAGTTCTACCTGCATCATTGCAGCAAACTCTGTCCTTAAAAAAAGTAGCCATTTCGTTCTACGCCACTCGTGTGCAATAGTCTGTGCGCACCGTAGTTGCTGGCGTGTGAGGGTGAAGCTGAATGTCCACTGACATGGGTTCCGTTGTTCTTCGCTGCGCTGGTGTCTCTGTGAGAAAGGGGACAAGATGTGGAGAAGGAGGGAGAGGAGGGAACTGCTCTGCCCAGCTTACCGTTGGTGCTTTCTGGCGAGGAGCGCTATGCTGACCATTATGTGTAATTCCTTCCTTTCGTCTACCTGGAGTTCCCTGCCGGCCAGAAGAAACGCTCCGCGACGACGAGTTTCCTCGTCTGGGCCCCGACTTATTCTTGGGACGACTCTTTCGGCTGGCTTCACTTCTGGACGAGCTGCTCTGGCGTCTAGGGCTGGGGGATGGTGACTGGTCTTTCTGGTGGAAAGGAGCTGGCCAGGAGGGTTTGCGTCGGTTGACTGGCGGCAAACAGTGGTTTGGGCATGGTTTGGCAGCTGTCGGGTGGTCATCTCCGCAAAGCATGTAGTAAGGGTGGCATTCGTGGTTGTTTGTTTATGCTGGTTCCTCGCACACTCGACAGTTCGGTTTGTCAGGAGGTTATTGGCGCACATCATTGCAGTGTTCTGTCTTATTACACATTCTGCAGTGGGGAATAGTCCGTTTGTAGAGGTTGCAACGAAGAGCCCGCCCATACGCGTTGATGAAGAATGGGACCCGCTTACCACAAAATGTGAGCAGCATTGCGCCGGTGTCAGCAAGGCGTCCGCACGTGAGGACTTCGTAGCCCGGTACTTCGACTTCTTTCAGGAAGTCGTCTGGTGTGGTATTTTGGCCTATTCCATGGATCACACATTTGCAGGAATTATCAGGCGCAATATCATATGAGTTGATGTCGTAGGTCGCTGCGCATACTGTAATTTTGATTACTTTTCCTAGTGCTGTAGCGATGTTCTCTGATGAGGTGCTTATTGTTAAAACGTTTTGATTTTCATCAGCACGGAGCTTGATTCCAGGCTTCTCACTTGGTAACTTTGCTCCTTGGGCTACGGTGAGACGTGGCGTCTTCGAACTAACCTTGCCGAGATTTAATCCGCCGTGGGGTTAGATTGCGATATTGTAGTCCTCGGCATGTAGCGGTGGCAGTCTGGGTAGACTAAAGCCCCCAAGATCAAAGGGCTTTACGGTAGACGAGTCTTAGGCCGGCTTTAGCGCGGAGCGTGCTCGAATAGTGCTCTAGGTTGTTCTTGTTTAGGTGTGGTTTGAGACTGCGGCTGCCGGTGTTTGTTCGCTCGCTTGGTAATAGTGATACGTGGCTGTGCGTTGTGCTCCTCCTCACCCACTGTCATGAATGTCATGGCGTCTTGGCCGTTCTGCGTATCTATCATGTCATCCGTGGAGCGAGGCGGTGATAGGTACGTTTCGTCGGCTGCGACGCTCACAGAGACGCTCGCCATCCGTTGTAGAGCAGGGCTGCGTTCTGTCCGACACGTCGCCGGCTTGTTAGGGTTACCGATACGGGTCTCATGGAAGATCTTGTGAACACTGAAAAGTGCGCTCACAGGCTGAAGTCCGGTATAAGCTTGACTATGGTGAAGTTAGCAACAAGTTCCCGTCATGGCATCAGGTCGCCAGGAAGATATTCTTCTTGAAAATGAACTTGAAACGGAGCCGACGTGTGTTTCGCGTCCGTACGACTCTTTCGCCAGGTGGCGCCCCCCGCTAACAGAGAGTTTGAAAATTGGGGACCCACGACACTGGGTCCCCAAGCTGCGCTGCGCACGTTGCTCTTGCGTTCGCAGGATCCGATGAGTTTTGAACTGGGTCAAACGCAAGCTGCGTTGGGTCAAACGCACGGAGCGCCACCTGTGGCCAAATTTCAGAAATTATGCAAGACGCGGGCTATATGGCAGCGTGGCTCGCGCTGCGTTTGCTTCGTCTCGCTGGTGACCCAAGACGTCATGAAGCCCCAAGCTAATTTTCGATTTTTTGGGCCTTGGGTTAGCACGAACGTAAGAACTCAAAACTGGCGTGGGCTCCACGCATGCGCCCTGGCGCGCCGCAAGCTTCTTGGGACCCCAAGCTCCTTGGGGCCCCAATCCTCAAGCTCTCTATTATCGGTATGAATGGATGCTATGAGCAAGGCCGATGCTTACGTGGGCTATAAGGTCACCACATTGCGGTGTATCAAGGCGTTTACAAAATTCTGCTTCTATTGAAAACGCGCCGAATGTGATGGACGCGCTACGCGTAGAGATGACGTGCTGTAGAAAGTAATCGCGAAGGGCACATGGATGCTAAGTTGTTTCACATTATTGCTCTCAGACGGTGACACCACCCCGCCCCCCAAAAACACTGTGAGAGGGAAGCGTGAAATAAAAAAAAAAAACACAGGTGTGTAAAGCCTCTGAAGTGTGCGTGGCCATGGCGCAGTGGCCAGCGTGCCCGACATTTGTCATTATGGACCAAGCAGTTGTGGATTTGTTTCTTTGGGGTTGGAACTTTCTTCTTTGCATTCCGATCGCGAATATTTTCTTGGGAAGTCACTTCCGTGGCGGATAATACAACAACTAAGTTTTTTTTTTTTTGAGACCCCGGTATGAAGCACTTTCGTGTTTAAATATTCAGTCATCTCACAACTGTGGAGATGTAAACTACTGACGCGTCAACTACGGTCTGTCTGGTAAAGTGAATATTGGTATAGTGTAGTTATACATGATTGTTATTGACTTTGTTATATGAATATACAGAACTGAAAGATTGCGTTTTTTTCGCTAGCACATGATGCATGTTATTTCGTCAACGATGGTGAACGGCGGTTTCAAAAGGAAATTCTGTACATGCTTGTTTTGAAAGAAAAAAAAGCTTACATAGCCTTCATTGGTTATGCAGGTAGTCTTATTTTTGAATAGAGGTAGTGCCGTTCGTTCTGCCAAGTTTGAGAGAGTTCGCTCAATCACGGAAAGAAGCACAGAAACAATCACAACGTGCTTTACACAACAACACAGCAGGCAGAGGCGTTAAGGGACAAGTATCTCTGCACAGAACAGGACGCGGAGGTAAGAAATGTCTCTATGCTGGCAGAGATAATGAATTAAATGATAATTCGTTCCACCTATTTGACCTCAAGCCTGGCCTTAGCCGAAATGGAGATGCACTGGCACCGGTCGGGACAAGTTCACAGTAAAAACTGCTGGTCAACCTCCCTGATAGCGAGTATGAGGCTCGAGAAGTATTTTGGTTTGGGCTAGCTGGTTCATAGCACTCATTTTAACAGGGCAGCGCAACGACACGGGGAAAGAAAGACAGAGAGGCAAAGAGCGCTGACTAACAACGGATTATTTATTGCCGTCGCCTGTGCATATATTTGTGCCACAAAAAAGAGAGAGAAACGTGATTGTGACGAAGGTAAATGTAAGATAACGTGAATGATTTCGAATACATAATTAAAAGGATAAAATGAAAACGATAAAAGCCTTTTAAAAATTCACGCATGCGTGATGAGCGCGAAACACCAGTCTATGACAAAACAGGAGCACAAAGAGTAATTATCGACAGTGAAACAAAGCCTCTAAGAAACGCGATTTCAGCGTCGGACAAACTTATGGAAGGCCTGCTCCCGCATTTCTCACCTGCTTGATGAATGAAAAAAGCCTCGAAAATATAGCGCTCTAATTTATTCATTCCCCTCAATAAAACTGCGTGCTGCGAAAGTCATGAGAGCACCCGCAACGCCGGCTTTGGTCAGCCAGAAAACCACTAGGCGTATTCTGTACATTATAATCATGCTCCTTCGCCCTTTCATTAAAACACCTGCCTGTCTGGCCAATGTCCGAAACTCAAAAGAAGCTTATAAACCACATTGAAAATGCACTCAGTGAACCTTTTCCCGTGTTTGGTTGAGCAGCCAGGCCGTTTACCTCTGTTCGTTATGCCACATATCCTTGAAAGTTTGCAAGGTGTGGACAGTAAAACTTGAACGTCATGCTTTTATGTAAGTCTTTTCAAGTTATGTGGAATTTTATGAATGTATGGGATAACGTGCACATGCTTCATCTTTATGCCAAGTTTCTCTATTGTTTGATTACGTTTTATGTCCTGTGATAGGGTTTCACAAGCTGCAGAAATTAATTAAGGGAGATATCCCGCCTGCTTCAGTCTGGAAACCTGTGTAAAAAAGCTAGACGAATAACCATGTACACATGACTTATTCATAGCCGAGTGCGAACAGTTCTTTATTCTTTATTTAAAAAAAAACCTTACAGGCCCCAGAACAGGGCATTGGGTAAGGGGGGGGGGGGGGAATCGGAATGGTACAGACAGGTAACGAACAGTTTACAGGCAGGATCAGTGCAAGAACAACGAAAAACTATATATATATATATATATATATATATATATATATATATATATATATATATATATATATATATATATATATATATATATATATATATATATATATATATATATATATATATATATATATATATATATATAAATGAGATCACATTTTAGGCTATACAGGGCGAGGTAAATTTGAGGGAATACAGCACTTGTTTATATGAACATGGCGACAGAGGGATACATTTTAAAATAAAAGACAAGGGGAATATAAATCACCGTTACGCAATGCACTCAGAATACAAAAACAGGGTCACATGGTGAACAGAGTGAGTAGCTGACGGTGAAATGTATCGGGATTAGATATGGAGGCTATGCAATCAGGGAGGTCATTCCAAAGACGAACGGCCCGAGGCAGTGGTGATGAATTGAATGCATTAGTTGACCCGTATACGCGCATGAAGCTGAACTGATTATGCAATCTGCGTGAAAAAGAGTGAGGTGTTTGAAGCTGAAGCCGCGTTCGTTTATTAGAGGTAATATATTTCTGGAACAGACAGCGAAGAGCAATATTGCGACGGCTATCCAATGACGGCAGCTGAAGGTCTGATTTAATTTGCGTTATGTTTGACGTGATGTCGTAGTTTCGTGATATGAAGCGGGCACCTCTATTTTGAATCCTTTCTACCATAATAATCAAGTAGTTTTGATGAGGAGACCAAATTACTGAGGCGAATTCTAATATTGGCAGAATAAAGGTAAGAAAGGCTAGTTTTCGAATATTAGTAGGGGAATTTCTCAAGTTGCGGCGTAGGTAGCCCAGTGAACGTGATGCTTTGGCACAGGTAGACTCGATATGTGAGGCCCATGAAAGATTCTCTGTGAGAAGAACACCTAGATATTTGTAGGAAGAAGTGTGGGAAAGCATGGTATTGTTCAAGTAATAGGAGAATTCAGAGTTTACGTGTTTACGGGTGAAAGACATTACCTCGCATTTTGTTAAGTTCAGTTTCATAAGCCACTTGTCGCACCAGTTACAAATATGGTTGAGATCTGCTTGAATGATTAAGTGGTCATCGCAAATTCATTGGAGCATCGCAATGAATTTGCGGAGCATCGCAAATTCATTGCGATGCTCCGCTTAACAAGCTTAGAATGGGCGCTGTCACGAAGTAGAAAGGTTTCTTCGGTCTATAATTGTACTTCCAACAGATATGGTTATCCGCAAAAAAAAAAAAAAACAGGCAAATGTCAAGAAACTGCAACGTTTGCTTATCAGGCCTTTCATTCGTAAATATTAGGCCTTGACTTTCACTCTCAATTACGTGTATAACGTCATCAATGGCAATTTCAAAGTCCGCCACATCATGCGAAATTACTAGAAAGTCATCAACATATCAAATATCTTGACAACTTGTGGTACTTCCAATTTACCTTGAATACGGCCCCCCAATGACCGGCAGGAAAATATCACACAGAACTGGAGCTATGGCCAAACTGATACATATGCCCTTTTTTTAACATAGAATTTATCATCATAAATAACTACTGTAAATGCCAAATAAAATTCCAAGTCTGACAAAATCATCAGCAGAAACACCGGCTTCACCTGAGAAATGCAATTTACCATGTTTCTGAACTTTATCTCGAAAAGCAAGTAACAATCCTTCGTGTGACACAGAATAATAAAGTTCTTCAGTGTCAATGGAGAAGCCATCAAAAGAACCAAAATTCAAGCCTTGTAGGTGAAGCAGGAAATATTCAGACTTGTGAATGACAAAAGTATCATCCTTCACTAATACTTGAAGGTGCCTTTGCAGATACCGGCTAACGTGGCGTTGCCAGGTAGTGTCTTCAGACACAATGGCACGAAACGGAACTTCGGCTTTGTGACTTTTTACTGTAAAAAATACTTCAAGAAAGCCCTTTTCTTCTTTGTTCTTGCCTTAAGATTCTGTAGGTTTAATTTCTCTGGTAGTTGAAGGGCGCGGCGTTTCTGCTTCGAAGCATAAAAGGGGACCTCCTTGAAGTTCTTCACAATCACTGAATGTAATTTTTCGCGAAACAGAGTGTTCGGTAGGACAGTGAAGCGTCCTTCCTTTTCTGTTTCCAGTAACGTTAACTGCAGTTCCTTCAAAGTCCTTCAAATCTTCTCGAAGGGCTGTTTCATCGAACGGTCGGAAGACGTGCAGCGTCTCAGACACCGAACACGTTCGGATATAACCATTTTCTTCTCAATATTACCGCAGCGATTGGCCACTTGACGGCCAGGGAGAAAAGGGCGTGGAGTTTAAGACAGGGCTCATAACTGAATCCTGGACCTTTTTTCTAAAACTCGCGTAACGTCATCGGCAACCACAGCATTACCAAGTGCAACAACATTTCCTTGCTTAACACAGGAGGCCTTCCGCTCAGAAGTGAGGTTCACGAGAGCATGACGCCACAAGAACTCGGCAGACGCAGTCGCTTGTTTCTTGAGAGCATCCAGGCGACGGGATTCTTTGAAAGGCTCAGCATCAGTTAGCACAAAAACGCGTAACCAGTCCTGAAAAATTATCACCTGTCGTCAACCTTCCGATTTCAGAATCTTGAAATGACGCTTGCAGCGGCCCCAGGAAGGCTGAACAATACCGAACAGACCTTTCACTTATTTGGAAACTTGCTTCCGCTTGATGCAATAGGACACAATTCAGGATTGTAATATGGTTTGAGCGATGAGGAGAAAACAGAAATGAGTATGAGGTTCTTCTTAACTACATCAATGCGATATTAAAAATGGAGGCTCCTGTGCCACTAAGTTGGAAAACACCACTTGTCACTTTCATTACAAAAGTAGGGAAGTAATTTAAAATGGAGAACATAAGACTTATCTTTGCTCACATCGGGTGTGAGCAAACTAATGGTGCGACATAGACTGTCCGATTATTTACGCATTTGCAGACACGATGTCCGGCTTCCGTCCATGCAAGTCGGCGCAAGACATATTATTATAACTCACTCCTAACTTATTACAACCAACAGAGCACCCTCACAAGGACAAGGTTGTCCTAGCATTATATCTAAAGGAAGCCCTCGATAACCAAAAACACAGCACTATATTAACACATCTCAGTAGGACTTATTGTGGCACAGACACAATAAATTATATCAAGAATTTATTTATCGATCGATCCGCACTCATCAGAATTTAAGTCAATGAATATGGACCTTACGATTTGGGTACTAGAGGGACGCCACAAGGTGCTGTGCTGTCCCCTCTGCTGTTCAACCTAGTGATGATAAGCCTTCCGGCCCAATTAAAGGGTATTACAGGTGTGCAGCACGCACTGAACACTGACGGCATAAGCATCTGGGCCGTAGAAAGAAACAGGAGGGAAAGCCTGCAAGCAGCCACTCACGTGATGGATCACTACGCAGAACGCTGCGGACTCCAGTGAGCACCTAACTAATCAGAATTTGTGCATCTTAGACCATCGCCTAAAGACACCACAAAACAGCGTCTTTATTCAAAACTGCGCGTTCAATTGTGCTGATAAGCTGCATGCTTCGTAGTACCATACTGAAATTTTACAAGAACATACCACTGGCTGTGTGCTACATATAACCTGGAGTCGTTTTTAATAAATATATTTGTTCGACAGATATGATTTTTCTCAATTATTTCCCATTCAGTTACAGCAGAGACGGCACTACGTGCAGACGCCCTGATGCCCCGCCGCGGTGGTCTAGTGGATAAGGTACTCGGCTGCTGACCCGCAGGTCGCTGGTTCAAATCCCGGCTGCGGCGGCTGCATTTCCGATGGAGGCGGAAATGTTGTAGGCCCGTGTGCTCAGACTTGGGTGCACCTTAAAGAGCCCCAGTTGGTCGATATTTCCGGAGCCCTCCACTACGGCGTCTCTCATAATCATATGGTGGTTTTGGGACGTTAAACCCCACAAATCAATCAATCAATCAAGCAGACGCCCTGATTCCTGGGAATGGCGCGAACTCGAGGGACGTGCCGTCAGAGTTCGATCCTCCCCACAAAGATGGATAGAGAAGGCCTTAGTGGTCGTCGGCAGGTGAGAGCAGACGCCTTGCAACACCACAATGGTAATAAACACGGAGTCTTTTACGTGCGTCTCAACCGCGGTGGGTGCTATACGGCAGCGGTAATTCCCGAGGAAAAGCAAGTAAATATGTACTCACTTCCAAAGTTCCTGGCGCCACACAAGCGCAAGAAGCGACTATTGTCCTAGCTACCTCTGATCCCCGATGTAAAAGTATCATTTCAGATTCGCGTGAGGCATGTCGAAATCGTAAAGCCGGTTGGATCACATTACTAGCGGAAGGAATATTGCAGTACTATAGCAACCGGGTAATCGACCCTATCTCTCGTTGCTGAGTCTGGACTCCAGGCCACGAGGGCCTAATGGAGAATGAAGTCGCGAACACGGGGGCCTAAGTACTCTCTCACCGCGCGTCCCGCTTAGACCCTGAGTACCTGCAACCCGAAGGCGGACATCTGCTCGCATTCAAAGATATTACGACCCATTACAGGAATAAGCATCATCTATTCCTACCTCCTGCAAAGGGATTGGAGAGTCTAATGAACGCATTTTGCTGAGACTTTCTCACTAATACTTTCAGTGTTCCCGGCAATCCTGCAACATTTCGATTTTTCCTTCACCGATAAGTTTAAATACTGCGGGCAGGCCCCTGACATCTACCACATTGTTTCGGTTTGCCAGCTCAACTCGGCTCTCCCCTCCCCCCTACCCTAACCCACCGGATAGGAGTGGGAGGTGGCCCTACTTGAACCTCCAGGCCCAAAGCGCCCTGGTCCCGAGTAAGTAAGCTAGCTTGCAACTGTCTTCAATGGGTTCCCGGAATAAGAACTGCACCCACTGTAGTGCCTCTAAAAGTCTGCGCCTTTGTTTTGTTCTTTAATAAGTGTTCTTACTCGTTCACCCGTTTAGCCCTGTTACTGAAAACATATAGCTTTATGTTCACTTTTCTGAGTATTCGGAGTATTTTCGGAGTATTCGAGTCCATCGCTTTGTCAAAAAAATAGCGAAGAGCGTCGAAAAGGTAAATGTGGTAGTACATAAGGAACTCGGTTGTTTCCAAAGTACAAAAATGACATGACGTGCGTTTCATATGAAAGTTGTGTGGTCTCTGAGTCTAAATTGCGCACAAAACTCTGCCACGTTGGCAAAATTGCACACCCTTAAGTTCAGTTTTCGTGCCATGTGCATTTCCTTCACGAAAAAATGCCAGATTATGCGAGAATATCGGTTGACCGAGAATTTTGAAATGTTAAGCATTTCTTAGCGAACTTCGGCGACATTGAGCGTATCTATCTATCTATCTATCTATCTATCTATCTATCTATCTATCTATCTATCTATCTATCTATCTATCTATCTATCTATCTATCTATCTATCTATCTATCTATCTATCTGTCTGTCTGTCTGTCTGTCTGTCTGTCTGTCTGTCTGTCTGTCTGTCTGTCTGTCTGTCTGTCTGTCTGTCTGTCTGTCTGTCTGTCTGTCTGTCTGTCTATCTATCTATCTATCTATCTATCTATCTATCTATCTATCTATCTATCTATCTATCTATCTATCTATCTATCTATCTATCTATCTATCTATCTATCTATCTATCTATCTATCTATCTATCTATCTAGCCGCCCACGACATTTAGCTTTCCTGGCCGTTTCGTTAATAGTATCAGTACCAAATTTGGTACGGCATTACATGAGTGTATGACGAACATAATTGACTAGTCATAACATGACTATCATGACATGTATGTGATGAATGTCTTGATTTACATTTCATGGTCATGCTGCTCTAGCGGTGATTTCGTTCACATGACACGTTGCAAAACTGGTATGGTATGGCATGATTGCAAGGCGAACACAAGCGACAGACCCTAACGTGGAAATCATGACATGCATGTCATGTCAGTCATGACTTGTGAGTCATGACAACGCGCCGCGCTCATGGTATGCTCGCAGTCGTTTCCCTAGCTTCACATATGCCAAATTTGGTGTTACGGGACGTGAATGGATGACGAAGTCGTGTGACTAATGCAAACATGATAATTATGAGGTGCGTGTCATGTTAGAGCATGACTACATGCCACGCTCATGATGCGTTCGCGGCCGTCTCACTATAACTTCACATATACCACATTTCGCATTACGTGACGTGAATGGATGACGAAGGTATGTGACTGGTGCCAACATTATAATCACGAGACGCGTGTCATGTAACAACATGACTACATGCCACACTCATGATGCGCTCGCGGCCATTTCGCGAGCTTCACATGTACCAAATTCGGTATTACGTGACGCGAACGGTTGACAAACGTAAATGACACGTCCAAACCGGATAATCATGACATGCGTGTCATGTGACAACATGACTACATGCCACACTGATGATGCGCTCGTGGCCGTTTCGCCAGCTTCACATATGCCAAATTTTGTATTACGTCACGTCATTGGATGGAGAAGTATGTGACTGGTGCAAACATGATGATCATGAGATGCATGTCATGTAACAACATGACTTCATGTCTCACTCAAGGCACCAATACAGTCAGTTCGACGTGACCAGGTGCGTGTGTGCGCCGGCGATGCCACGCCAGGCGCCGATCTGCCTGCGTATACTCGCAGGCGCACGCCGCGCAGCGTTGCTTCGACACATGCGCGCTTGAGAACGCCCGGCGTTCTTCCGTCGCGAAGCTAAGCAGACGCGGTGCTGTTTAGGTAACGGCGTCGGCGCGAAATGCAGCATGTCGCATTTCGCGACGGTTGCCACCGGGCCTCGCCGGCAGATGCTGGTCGCGCCTAGCACCAGATAAAGTGCTCGCGTTTTGCTAGCGGTGCGTCGATGCGTCCAGCGTGCGTGCGCATCCACGTTAAGTGCGCTCACCGCTGTTTCGCTAGCTTCACAGATACCAAATTTGGTATTACGGGACGTGAATGGACGACGAAGGTATGTGACGAGTCCAAACATGATAATCATCCCAATCGTGTGATGTAGAACATGACTACATGCTACGCTGATAGCGTGCTCACGGCCGTTTCGCTAGCTGCACATATACCAAATTTTGTATCATGTGACGTGAATAGATGACGAAGGTAAATGGCACGTGCAAACGTGATAATCATGACACGAAAGCCATGTACGGCATAATTTACCTCCGTCTTGTAATGTTGTGCGGACTTTAAAGTGACATATGAACCTTCCTCATTCGTGCTTCGCATATCAGTGTTTCCTACTGCACGTGGGATCTACCATTTTTTTGCCCTACGCAACCCGCCACGGTACTCTAGTGGATGATGCACTCGGCTCTTGACCTGCAGGTTGCGGAATCAAACGGCGGCCACGGATGCCGGACTTTCTATGGAGGCGAAAGGGCCCGAAGCCCGTGTGCTTATATCATTGTGAATGAGCCCTAGGTGATCAAATTTCTGGAGCCCCCCACTACGGGGTCTCGCCCCGCCGCGGTGGTCTAGTGGCTAAGGTAATCGGCTGGTGACCCGCTGGTCACTGGATCGAATCCCGGCTGCGGCGGCTGCATTTTCGATGGAGGCGAAAATGCTGTAGGCTGATGTTCTAAGATTCGGGCGCTCGCACGTTAGAGAACCCCAGGTGCTCGAAATTTCTGGAGCCATCCACTATGGAGTCTTTCATAGTCATATGGTAGTTTAGGACGTTGAACCTCAACAATAAATACAAACCTTGTTTATGCGATCAGCCAGAACATAATCATATCTAAAAAAAAAAGGGGGGGGGGGGGACCATGGCAGGAAGAAGTCCACTTCGACACGTGTTGTCTTGAGATGTATTTAAGAGAAATTTCTTTTTCAGAAAAGTCTTCGGTAGTGCGTCTATATAGAAAGGTTCGCAAATTTATTTTTTTTGTAAATTTATATTTGTTGCAAAACGTGCCGCAGAAGGCAAAATAAAAGTGCACGCGTCGACACAGCAAACACAGCACGTTGTCTGAACTTTCTTCATGCAGTTGTCTTTGTTCTTGTTTTATTCTCACAATTAAGCGCTAAAAACTGCTGGTGCCGCTAATCTGCTCGCTGCGAAAGAAAAAAACAGCAATTTTAGTGGAGAATAAGAGAATGCAGCCTTCGGTGCATTTGACGCCTTAGGGTGTCGTTTGGTGCGGCACTAGGTTTGACCAATGAATGAAATGGAGAATTAGAATCAATTAAAGTGCCGGCTTACGTGCACCGTCTCTGCAAGCTAAAATGTTTGTGCGTACGTACAATCATGGCCGCTGGATCCAGCGGCCGTAGTACACACCGCTGCTGTCCAATTGCGACCGTACTCTTATTGCGTTGTTGTCTGCGTTTCCAGCCGACACTTCCCAGCAAGAAACTTAAGCGTGACTTGTCAGCGCTAACCGCGCAAGTTTTGCAGGCAGGGACAACTTTAGTGGTTTAGTGGGAGTTGTAATTAAAAGGCAGCAGACCGGAAGCTTTCTGCGAATGAAGGGTGAAGGGCGGTTTTTTGTGACGACGCCTGCGGGAATGCTTCTTGCTGGGTGGGATACGCTCGCAATGTTCAGGCGCTTGTTCCTTCCGGAATTGGATTAGGAAGTAAGAACGGAAGCACAGGCTGGCATTTTCGTCTAGCTTAGACACCTAGTACGCTCTGCTGCTTCAGTGCGCACTATTTTTAGAATGAAGTCAAAACAATGCCAGGCGCTTGTATGGACGGCTCGAAGCTCCTTATTTTAAGTCATTCTTCTTGTCACGCCCAAGCAACACACTTTGGTCACTTAAAAAAAATTAAAAAGAAACATGCCCGGAGCACGCAACGCAGTGGCAGCGTAAGCTGAAGCTGCGGCCTTGGGGTCCGTTGTAAACTCCTTGGGGTGCCCAGCGCAAGTACTGTTGTGAATTACACACAAAGCTTCGTAATTCATGATAATCTAGCGCTATAGTGAAGTAAGTGCCGGTACACACCAGTAAAGTAATGTGCAAAGCAACGTAGCTGCTCACTTTGTGGACGCTGTGGCTGCTGCTGATACTAATGGTGAAGGGGGGGGGGGGGGGTAGGCTATATAAGGGTGGACCCTTTTGTAATAAGTGGATAACTTTTGAACCACGTACTCGCGGCGCGATTCGCGTGATGTGACGCCTGGTATGATTGTATAGTTTCGCCACGCAATATCATTATCTTGTCGCGTATCCATTGCTGGCCACATGACGACTGTATAGATTCTCTTTCCGTAGACATTTCAAGCACCAGCGGTGAGTTTGTGGAGAATACTTGGCAGCCGCGCAGAATGTCTGGATTCTATTGCTGCCGTTACCATGGCTCTTTTAGATGCAAAGCTCCTTATGGTCGAGCCATGCTCCTGTCAGTCGGCGTGACACGCTATGGATGTCCATATGGTTATCAGTGGGCATATGGATATCCACACGGTTATTATGGATATGCATATTTATACGGATGTCCATAACCATGTATGATAACTACATGAGTAATCATAAGAATATCCACATGAATCTTCACATCCACGTTCATATCCAAATCTATATGGATATCCATATCAATACGCATATCCATATTAATGTACATATATATGGACATCTCAACACCGTATGTGCGTTGTGAATAATAAACAACTTTGTATATATTGCACACGCGTGTTGTCACGTCTTCGCGTGACTGAGGGGGGGGGGGGGGGTCATAATTTTCCAGAGCTTCGCCCACTGGTCGTCATTCACTTCGGGGATATGCTGGGATTTTTTTTTTTCAAATGTGTGCGATAACCACGCCGGACCACGAAGTCATCGTCAATAAAATCGGCTTTTGTTTAGAGTGCATAACTGCTTACGTTGCTAAATGTTGCGGTAAATGTTAACGCGTGTGTGCGCATGAGCATATGGCAGCGCTTGTGAGACACGTAACCTTTCAAAAACACGGCTGAATATGAGAAAGTTGGTTACGGTCTTAGAGGGTCCTACACACAACTATTTCTTTACTCATTATCAGAGCTTCCGCTACGGTGAATGGGATATCTGACATGTCATAATACATTATTTATTCAGCTTATGTTAACTTTACAATATTTTTTTGAAAGCGATCTAAATGTACACAGCTCAACTTGGACAGCCAATAGTCAAAGTTTGAAAGCTTTGCATTTTAACTTTTTTTGTGTGAACTATCGCGACTACTATTGGCGTCAATGTCATGCTGGTAGTTATCTTTGCAAAATGATATGACATATGAGGCGCAAGAATGAAAAAAACTAGTAGTTATCTTCAAAACCCTGAACCACGAATGTAATGCGTGTGTATACGCATTAGCTATTTTTATATCGTACGTGCACATGGGTGAAAATAAAGAACCCTTTTGGGGTGTGTGGTTTCAACATAATTGATACGACGGATCGAGACATACAGTGGCCTGTGTTTGGGAGGTTAACACATTTCTATTGCAACCCTACTAACTTGCGAGATAATCATGCATTGACGTTATCATTCGTGGATGCATATGTTATAAGCTTATGGATGCAACGCAGACATGCCCACGCGTTCGAATGTCTTATGCGCACAATGTCGGCCGCAGTCGTTTTGAACACTGCATTAGTGGGCGTCGATATTAATGAACTTTTTTTTCTTGCGGCACTCGTGGGTCGCGCTTATAATGTCATAATAAGGGCGCGTTCATAACAGGTTGGCCTGACGGCATTGCTCAAATTGGGGTAGGTACGCTCCAGTGGGCCAATTCACTCAGCGTTGTCAGAAAAAGATAACGGTGCTTTTCTATTGCTGTGACCAGAACAAAAGGTAAATGAAGTTCATATTACAGCCCAGGCTCACGCTTTAAGCATGCACACTTGAAGTACCCCTTTAGTTATTATAACAACTTTCAATATTACACAGAGATGGAAGCCTTATCTGTGGCTTCCACTCATATTTTTCTAGCATGGCTTGTATTTCGGGTGGCCGTAAGGCTCTTTTCTATTGGCTAACCCATCTTGCTAATTATGTGTCCAACTTGATGATTGGGTGAGTGCTTACCTATTCAAAGTTGTGGCACTTATAAGGTCAGGCGCTTTTTGATAATACAGGCCTATTTCTTTAAATGTACATGAGCAAATACCAATTTTCGAGACCTAACTATCAGCGCGAAAAGTAAGTTGAATCGGATGCCTGTGGAGAGTTTTCGAATAAACATTATTAGCACACTCCGCTAAAGTAAACCCAAGTTAACATCCCAGTAAACGTGAACAAGTTTATGTCATGAAGTAGTATGCCGTGCAGCGTTGTTAGTCATCAAAAGTTCAAATTGGGCAAGTTAGAGCAAATAGGTATTTCAAGCTCCAGGGCCTTGCACTTTCCGTCAACTGCTACGTGACCATCTGTAGGTAGTGGTGAAATAGCCTTGATTGTAAGTCGTTGGTGGTATGATATTGCAGCATGATTAAGACCGATTCCTCAAATAAAATGTTCTTTGTTGCTACACAAAATGCACACAACATTAAAGAGAAGCAAGACGCGTCTTTCCAGCACCTCACCTTAGTCTAGACAGGCAACAAGCATCTGAATACCGACAGCTACAGACAAACTCCTACCAAAATCCTGTGCACCTTCACAGGAGCTACGCACGTTTATGCACGGACAATAAATGCAAACTATGCATAAGAGAAAGGGCGTCTGATGACACATATTGTGGGAATCTTCCAGCTTATCAACATATTCTTATTTGACCCTCCGGGGGCGGTGGTGGCTAGGGCTGCTCATCTCCGAGGTCCAAGACCCAAAATGGGCTATCCAGCAGGCCAGGGGGGCTGTACGGAGACAAGGTCTCCAGGTACTTCCATGGGCTGTCTAGCCCGTTTCTATATGCATAGTTTCTATGTGAATTGTCAATTCGAGTGGTATATCAAAATATCAAATGATTACACCTCATAAAGAAAGCGACGTCTCTTGTTGGACTTCTAAGGCAACTGTCGACTGGGTGAAAAGGGGGAATGAGGTGGGGAGGGTGAGGGCACATTCTTCGCTCTTTGAACGGTAACATTCCGTTTTTGGAAATTTATCTCTAGTTTTATCCATAATTTGACACACAAAAACACAAACTTTTGGATAAAGTTTTTGTACTTGCGCAGAAACACTATTTGATTCCAAGGCTAAATTTTGTAGGACGTTATTCCAATCGCTTTTCGAAAATTTCAATAATGGCGTGCACTTTATCGCTTTGCTTTCTTTTTATCGCAGGAAGAGTGCTCGCGTACAACAGCTTGTTTTGTGGAAGATTGGACCTGTTCTGTTTATTACGCTCATCTTTTCGTTTGCTGTGCTGTACATCATAACGAATGGTAAGTTCCCCTTTCTTTGATACCGACGTATGCATCTTATGGAATTAGTTTATTTACGTCCTACTGATATAGTGGCGTGTAGTTACAGACAATGGTGTTGGTGGTGTTGTAACTGAAAGAGGAAGTGTTCGGATTTGAGCATTATCTCTTCCACTGTGATCCAATAATCAAGTCGCTTTCTCCTTGCAGCTGGCAGTTATTTGTTAACTTAATTTTATTTACTTATTTATTTATTAAAAATGCTTTACCGAGCCATAGTTCCAAGGCTGAAAGGGAGGGATAATACAGCAAATTATGCCCCCATCTCCCTGAAGAAAATTGTGAGGAAATGCGCATGCATTTTTTGCGCCGTGAGAGGGTACCATTGCCGTCAGACATTCGCATTCACCGACTCTGCCATCGCCTTGAGAAGCACCCAGCCAGCGAACGGTCGAAAGTTAGGATCGAAGAGACGGGAGTGTGAGGCGCCAGCTTTCTTGGCTCGGCGTTGGCGTTTCACAGCGGCGTCTCGAGCACACATGTTCAGATAATCTTGAGACGCGCCCAGCCAGCGAACGGTCGAGAGTGAAGTGCAAGCGGACGGGAGAGTGGGGCGCGCGCGGGAAAGAGAGAGAGCAAATGGGAAAAGAAGGAGCGGCGAAGCTCTACATCTACCCTCTCATACATTCTCTCGCACCACATGATCCGGTTGCTTGGTGTGACGATATTCTCGCGCGCCCGCAGCTGTTGCTATGAAAGAGAGAGAGAGAGAGTAAACAGATAACACCTGCTGGTGGTGGTGGGAATGGAGAAATACTTTATTCGTCATCGACACTGCCGCATACAATGCCGGAAGCCTGACATAGCCCGCCTAGTAAATGTATTCGCATTTTAACGCGAAAACGTTAGTGAGCTCGTGTCGCAGAAAACCCGTCGCCGGCGTCGGCCCCGTTGGTTGTGAGCGAAAAATCGTCTGTGCGTCTGTGACCGAAAAATCAAGTTACCGAGATAGCCGCGGGAGGCCCCTACTAGTCCACGCGTGCGTGCGCGATCACACTGAAAAGCCGCAGGTTTGAAGAAAAAAAAACAGTGCTCAAGTTCACGAGGCGTGGTAGTTTCTTGGCGCTGCCACCCCTCGCTGCTCAGTTTCCAGGGCTTTCGTCGGGACGAGAGACGAGGTAATGCAATTGCAGCATGCGAAAAACCTTTGTAACTCCGCTCGCACTGGACAAATTCTTAAAATCATAGCGGCATTGAATTCGTGAGGCAATAAGCTCTTCTAGTGATTTCATTCTATGGTTACTTAAAAAAAGTATTTTAGGGCCCCTTTAACGCATTTTGATCGACAGGTGTCACGAAGAAAACGAGTCCATTCGGTGATTTGTAGGTGCAATTGGGAAGCCTCAAACTACGTCCACAAAGGTCGGAATAGTGCAGCCCAGAAAACACAGGAACTTTCAAACAGCTCTAAAAATGTACAGCGGGTGATGGGAGGGTGTGACGTCAGCGTGCACTGAGAGGGGAACGTGAAATTACGTGCGGCAGCTGTGTGACGTACTCAGCTCCGCGCCAACACCTGCGGCGCGCGGCGCGTTTCTAAGAAGTGACAGCGATACGCTTGCTGGTTGAAGGGCTGCTTGGCGTCTGATAAATCCGTGCAATTGCAATAACTTTATTACAAGAAACAATGCTACAGTGCAGCCTGTTAATGTTAGTTCGGTAAGCGTGTCAGGAACATGCTTTCAACTTAGTAACCATGTGGGTAATTCGCATCTGCACTCCTATAAAAAAGAGACGTGCGTGTTATATTACAGAAGGTAAAATCTTAAGTAACGGTACTTGTTTCTGAAGCAATATTTGTTACTGCTACACATCAATACGTGAACAGTGGTATGCCTCGTACGCACACTGGTACGTGAATAAAGTTAATTGCAAGATGGACATTTTTTTTTGTATTATGGGTGAAATGTGAATACGCGGATCATTTTCTATATACCACTCTGAGACCTCATTCGTTGAGTATACAGCGTAGTATATTCAGTGCAGTAGCTAATTCATTGCGCCTTGACGCATTTTCTCACATTACTCATCCTCCTCGTAGTAAATTGAATTACGGAGTGGTGGACGTTGAATACTTGCTGGAAGCACTTAAAAAGAAATGTATGCTCCAGGAGGCAAGAAAAATTAAGTTAATATTGACCAGTTTTAGTGAACCATGCCTAAGCTTTCATTGCATTCTATCATCATCATTAGCAACATCACCATCATCATCCTCTTCATGTATATGCCCACTGCCAGGCGAAGGCCTCTCGCATGTTCCAACAATCATCCTGGTCCTGAGCTTTTTGCTGCCACGTTATATTGCAATCTGTCCACCTAATTTTCTGTCTCATTCTCACGCGCTTGCCTTCTTTTTGGAGGACAATCAGTTATTCCGTAATAACCAGCGGTTATCTTGCCTACGTGTTTCCTGCCCGGCACAAGGCCTTTTTTTTCTCTTGATTAGAACTATGATATCCTTAACCCACGCTCGTTTCCTGACCCACGTTGCTCTCTTTTCGTCTCTTATGATTATACCTATCAGTTTTTTACCATCAGTCGCTGCGCTGCACGTTTCATTCATAGCCTCGCTAAAGTCCCGAATACTGGCATAAAAACCTCGCCATAAAACGAGGTTTCTCATGCCAGTAGCATATCACTGTGTAGGTTTCAGTTAAAAACAAAACATGCACAAATAAACACACACACACACAAATAAATGGTGGTGGTTCAGTTGATACAAAAAAATTTAACAGCAGCCAAGAAGTGCCTAACAGATAGCTTGTGATTGCATAGTATTTTATTCTGGAAAGATTGTACGCATACGTTGCGGCACGCTGTTCACGTGAAACAGGTAATCTCGCATCTCTCATTTCACCGGAACTCCATGGGCAAAAGCGTGCTGGAGCTATAGTTTATATAATTGCGTAGGATGCCAGCACTAAAGAAGAGTCGCAGCTGCTACGAAGAGGAACACTTATATTCTTGCCTGAAGGAACGTTTCACATATCTTCCACTCGGCTCATGAGATGATAGAGTGTGTCGACTGTTCTTGTTTCCTCGCCATTGTTTGTCGTCATTCAAGTTGTCACTGTGCTGACTATTTTTCAGAAGACTTGCAGTTTGTCGATACAATCTTTTAATGGAAACACTCTCGTGAAATTACTTGTATAACGCATATTTGTGTTAGCCAATCTCCAACATATTCTTTCCACAGAATTCCAGATGTTACAACTCAAACCAGCCTTCCCATCTTATCTACTCGCGTCTCCTTAAGTAAGCTACTCGTTTGGACACTAAGATCTATTTGTTAACACGTGGACGTCCAATCTTTTGCCGTTTGTACTGGTGATGCCGTGCTTTCTTTGTAGTCCACAAAGTACGAGCCAAGCGGGTAGAGGTGTCTAGAACCCTTCTTTTTATTAAAAACGGATTTTATTTACTGCGCCGAGACTACTGAGAAGACGCAGCTCTCAGAGTGAAAACAAACTCGTGGTAGCTTTCTCTGTTTGGCTAATATACTCCTACAGATCCAGAAGATATATTGCACTCGATTTCAGCAATTTAAGAATAGCGCCCGCGAGATAGCATCTTCCATTCGTACTACATATTTCCACGGAGGCAAAATATAGAATGGGCTTATTTTATTGACAAAAAAAAATCGGGCTCGTGAGAGCGTGCTTTGTTTGATCAACATGTTTCGACAGAGCGAAACTACAGATTGAATGCGTGCGTGTGTGCATGCGGGTGGATAACAGTAATCTCGAGAGTGTATTTCCTTGCTCAGTGGATTGCCTCTCCATTATATTTGCTCACACATGTAACGTTTCTATTGAAAATTATCTGGTAGTGTATCTGCGAATGCAGTTGAGCTGGAATTGTTAAGCAATGCATGTTCCCGATTCGAGCTGACGCCAATATCTTCAACCTAAAGTAAGGCGCCAAGCACGCACATACGAAACGCTTCTCTCTATCCACACCCATGTAGACTGGGACGGCTTTCTGCTCTCTCGTATAGTAGAGTACCAAGTACACACACACATGCATGTTACCGGGCAAAATGGCTATATAAATTAAAGCTTGGTTTTGTTTAGTGCTTCTGCACTGGTCGCAATTTTAGTCGAATCTGCATGTTATTCAGTCTCCGAAGGTCCTACGGATACACTCCCTTTTTTTTTTTGGATGTAGGCCAGCTTCAGGTCTGTTCACAAGCATACGATGTCGTCAGTGTGAAGTGGCGTATATATATAGCATAGAGATGAAGCACTCCTTCCTATTTTTTCTTCAGCAGTTTCAGCTCGTATTCGTGGTAATATGCGGCTCGGTAACAGTTTTTCTGTCAGCGGCCAATTAAGGGCTTGTGCGATATAGAATCATGAGTCCCTGTCAAAACCAGCATGCTCGTGATTACGTATAGGCATCAGCGCTACTCTACTGCACGAACAGCGCTCTCCTATATGGTGACGTGTAAATGGTGTTAAAGACCTGTTATCTGCTGATTACTTTAGCTGTACTCTTCAATAACCCTGCAAAATCTTCAACGGCGTCTGTGTACAAAACGTTGCATCTGGTCGTATTTGCCCTAGTCTAACGTGCCCCTTATTCTTACACGCACCTGATTCCCGCCCACGCGGGAAAAAAAGTAACAACAAAGGAAGCATTTTGTGCCTGATTTGATGCAGCACACCTGTGACCATACTTCATGAATAAAGTCCGCTTTAGGGCAGTGTAAATTTAGTGGGTGTCCGTTTGGTGGGCGCGCAGCAGAGTGAAAGATAGTTCAAGAGTTTTCCGAGTTACGACAAAGACGAAGGGGAAACTTTCATGGCAAACTCTGTGCCCGAAATACAAGCATATCATAACCCAGAGTGGCCAAGCTTCAGAACTGCGTTTAAACTGACTGGTTACGCCCAATGTGCAAACCTTATTCAACTACCACAATCATTATAGTCGTCAATAGGAAAAAATCTTGATTTATGGAGTAGCATCTTACTGTTGCAACAAGGTTAGGAACGCGATTGAGCTATTAACAACCACGATTCTTCCCCAATGCATTAGATACGACTGGCAAAGCACTTCACTGAGGTTCTGTACCGTTATGAACACGCGCTCTGAGCATATTTACTTAGCCCGCCTACCTTAGGTTTGATATCCATCTGTCCAGACGGAATGACTATTTTGGTTTGCTGCGTTTATACGCATGCGTTGTGTCCTGCGTTAGGGTATGTTTGTATACTTTGAAAATATAACATGCTTTAGCCATTGCTCATTAACGATGGCTCCGTGCGATCATTTTTTCGTATACTTGTACATCACGTCACAGCTCCTCTACTGTAATTGATTGAAGCGACTGCCTTTTAAATACTGCCGTTGTCACAGAACGAGCGCTAAACAAGAGCGCGCCGCCAAATCCTTGCGACAACGGGCGGCAGAAACGCCGCGAGGTAAAAAGAAAAAAAAAAGAAAGCCAACATCCAGGGCTCCCGGGCGCGCGCTCTCCCCGCAGAAGCACGGCTTCGCAGACGATCCTCCTCACCCCACATCGGCGGCCCAGCAAGACCGCGATTTTTCTAGAACGAAGGAGGCGGGGTCAGACCGAGTGAATCATCCTCCGGAGAGGGCAGTCGAACCGTCTCGTGCCTCTCCCCAGCCTTCGCTGCGTATCGCGCCGACGAAATGACGAGAAATTTCTGGAAGGTGGCGCGGAAGGTATTTAATCGAGCGGCCGAGACGAGAAAGCAGGAGAAGACGGAAAGTTAGCGCCGGAGCGCGTAGGAATTCCGCCGTGTAGTCGGCGAAGGTTCTGCCCGTAGTGACAGAACAGGAGGAGACGGAAGTGAGCGCCAGAGCACGTAGGGATTCCGCCGTGTAGTCGGCGAAGTTTTTGGTCCGTAGGGACGAGGCCGGAGGTGAAGAAGATTTCCACCTTAGGGGTGACGACTCGAGCTACCGGCAAGAGTGTGTGTTTACCGCTATCGAGCGAAGACGCGTGGCGACAGCTGCGAGTGTGAAGCCGACGTGTTCCGGCGAAGAAGTTGAAGTTTGAAGAGTGGCGAATTGAAGACGGGAGGTTTCCTGGAAGAGAAACTTCGAGGGCTGCGGAACGACAACAACGCTGGACTTTGAGTGAGTGATTCTCGGAAGAGTATCATCCAGAATTTTGTTCCAAGGACTTTGGACTGAATAGATTTTCTATCTCTTTAGTCTTTAAGTGTCTTGGTTGTTCAATGCATGCGACTGCATTGTAGTGCGTATCGTTGTCTGTGTCCGTTGTTTTGAGTGTGGCTGATTGTATTGTGTAGTACGTTGATTGATTGGTTTGATTGGTGACATATTGTATGTAACTATTGTGGAGTGTGCATTTTTGTGTATTGTTTTCGATCTGCCATTATTGAGAATATAATTTGTTTGTTTATCAACTCTCGGCTCTGACTTGTTCTTTGGGCCACAGCCGGCGTCCGCTGGCGCGCCAAAAAGGACCACTTCTAAATTGTCCACGCTTTCGTGGTGCGGTTCGGGGGGCCGATACTTCGGCTCTTGGAATTAGCCCGGCGATCGCCTCCCTAATAAACGGGACATGTGTGACAGCCGTTTAAGCTCTTATCAGTAGTATATATATCATGCATCTTGAGCCAAAGAATGTTGTGGATACCGAAGAAAGAATAAATCAAAAAGCTGGCCCATACAATTCCTGAAAGCGTTTTTTGAGCAGGGTGTCAGGTTCACCGGGAATCGGCAAGCTGTGTAAATATAGTGTGCTAAAATATATAGGATGTCCCAAATATCAGGCAGCATAAATTGAAAAAAATACAATTGTTGTTACGTTAAGTACACTGAGTGCATATCGTTCCCGGTATAGTAGACATGTGCTCTACTGAAATTTAAAAAAAAAAGGGGGGGAGGGGGGTTGAATTCAATGCACCTAGTTATGTTTTCAACTCGTGAAATATTCATCTTATTATTAAAATGCCAATGTGGCATATGTAGGAATGCTTAAATTACATCTAACAGCGCTATATGTTGAGCAACGCACTAATTACGTGCTCACTTTTTTTTCGGCTGATACAGAAAGCACGTGAAATATGAAAAATAACGCGTGACTACGCTCCCATCTGCGAAAATTGGGAGCGTAGTCTTGACTAGCTATACCTCACAGAGCTATACCTCTAAGGGTGACTGCCACCTGATGCCCTCTGCCGTCTAGTCGCGTGTCATTTTTCAGTTTTCGTTGGCTTTATTAGCTAAAACATAATCACTGCATATTCCCGGAGTACACGATGATGAGTGGGGCGAAGCAACCGTCAGTCATTCAGCAATTCCGCGCGTCCATTTGTCTGTTCGTGCGTCCGTTCGTCCGTCCATTCGTCTGTCTGTCCGTTCGTGCGTATGTCCGTCCCTGCGCCTGTTCGTCCTTCTGTGCATCCGTCCGTCCGTCCTTGCGTGCGTCAGTTCGTGCGTCCGTTCGTCCATCCACGCGTCCGTATGTGCGTCCGTCCATCTGTCTGTGCGTCCGTCCGTACATTTGTCTGTCTACTTGTCAGCCCGTCCGTGCGTCTGTTCATCCGTCCGTCCATTTAGTGGCCCCGCCGTGGTGGTCTAGTGGCTAAGGTACTCGGCTGCTGACCCGCAGGTCGCGGGATCGAATCCCGGCTGTGGCGGCTGCATTTTAGATGGGGCGAAAATGCCGTAGGCCCGTGTGCTCATATATTGGTGCCCGTGAAAGAACCCCAGGTGGTCTAAATTTCCAGAGCGCTCCACTATACGGTGTCCTTAATATTCATATGGCGGTTTTGGCACAATAAACCTCACATATCAATCAATCGAATCCTTCTAGTGAACTCTCCAAGTACCGCCATCTCGCATCTTTTCATCATATACTCATTATATAAAAGTATTTGTCGAGTTAAAGAGAAAATGAGTGACTTTTGTAGCATACTAAGAGCGATATGCACTAGATGTGCTTCCCGGGTTGACGTTTCTCGTTTTTCTTTTATCGTAAGCGAATTAATATTAAGAACCGGAAACATATGAAGAAAAATTATTTATTGTTTTAAAAATGCATAAGCAAGCCATCAGCTAAAGAAAGATGAAAATGAAGAAGAAACTTTTGCCACCGGATGTTTTTTTTTCGTCTCATTACGTTTCTCTCACTTACGTTACCTTTCACGTATGCTTTTCTCTTCGACGTCATCTCCTGACTTCGTATAAATGCGACTAGCGAAAACCTGAGCTTCTCTGCTCCACATATTTTCGCTTATTAGAGAGTAATACACTTTTCGAACTATATGGGACGGACAGTCGTGTTAGTTACACTTACGTAAAGCTAATCCTGTGTGGGTGGACATCAGTTGGAGGCCGGTCCGGCTTGTGGTATACGTGCATCTAACAATGTGGGTGTACGTGATGGATAAGTAATATAAGTAATGCTAATGCACCTGAAAAGCAGACTTGGCCGTTGGGTGTCCGCTCTCAGCTGCAATAGCACTGAACGTAACTGGTGCGACCAGTACTGCATATTGCTTATTCATTGTCCGCGAAATTATATAGTGGTTCGTATTTCTTGATGGTCTATATATGACGTACACGCACGACGCGCACCTTTGATCTGCCCGCATACTGTCGTTTGCCTCTTTTTCAGGCACCAGACGGTGGGCAGAAGCACCGCTAGGAAGGACACCGCTTGTGGAACGACAATTGGCGGAAGGTATGCATGTCATAGCCGCCTTTAAATCTCGCCATCACTACGCCGTTTAGTCAGTATTTTTCACATGATCTTTTTTAACACGGAAGTGTTTTTACCGAGGTCCAGCAAGAGTGCAGTGATGTATTTCAGCCATGGATATGACGTTGTTAAAATGGTTGCTAACAAATGAAAAAAACAGTACAATAAATATCTACCCTGCCGGCAATTGAACCTACGACAAACAGTACCCATGACCGAAAAACTAGCCCATTTTTTTTTCGATATGAGGTTCAGTGGTGTCTACCTAGATGCGGTATCAGTCTCACGTAGTATCGACGTGAAGGGCTGATAGCCATACTTTAGAAACAATGTACACTTATTTTTTCCTACAGGCTTGCACTGACGTGCCACAGACGTGCGTTGTAGCGGAAAATTGTTTCATGTCTGACATATAGTAGTGAATCTTCCATTAGCTTCCTACTCGTCTGCTGACCCGCAGGTCGCGGGATGGAATGCTGGTTGCGGCGGCTGCATTTTTGAAGTTTCTGTGAACACTGTAAGGCCCGCGGGCTCAGATTTTGAAGCACGCTAAAGACCCCCCATGGCCGAAATTTTCGTATCTCTCCACTACGGCGTCTCTCATAATCATATGGTGGTTTTGGGGCGTTAAATCCCACGCATCAATCACTCAATCAATCCTTTATCTCCCTAGCGAAATCTGGTGCGCGATATCCTTAACTTAGCAGCAGTTTCGGGTACAGCGCGAGATCGACGAAGACGAAGGGGACAGAGACGAGCGCTGACTCGCAACTAAGTTTTATTGATTGGAATAGCAATTTATGGACAGTCTCAACTATATATATATATATATATATATATATATATATTAAAATAGAGGTGTGGAATCGACGGGGCGTCGTGGGGACAATGAGTCGGTGATAGGAGAAGATGGTCGCTGGGGATTCTGGGCAGCCTGGTAACTTGCAGAATTCCCATGGTCTGGAGGCTGGAAGTTGCGACGGCGACAGTAGCGTGCTATATGTCCCACGAAACCGCATGCGAAACAGATGGGTCGATTATCTAAGGTGCGCCATGGGTTAACGACAGAAGGTGCAGGGGGCGAAACGGGATGGGGTGCCGTGTATGTAGGCAGCGTCGTAGGGTAGAAGGACCCGGTGCCCCGGTATGCGCCAGAGACAGGTGGGGCTGGGGGTCTAGCAACGACGGCAGCGTAGGTCAGCGGCGTAGGGACAGGTGGCGATGGAGGCAGTGCTTGCGTGACCTGTGTCTCAATGACCTGGCGTAAACGTGGGTCTAACGAGGTCACTGGTGCGGATGCTTCGGCCACAAGAGAAAGCTGACGCGCAACTTCCTCACGAATGAATTGTTTGATTTGGGGCAGTAAGAGGGTGTGATCAGCAGCGACGTCGTGTACGAGGGCGGAAACTTCAGCCGTATCTTCTGCGGCCCTGCGCGTCGAGACACGCTGCTTACGCAACTCGTCGTACTCCTGACAGAGCTGGACAACATCGGTGACGGTCTGTGGATTCCTAGCGACGAGCATCTGGAAGGTGTCGTCGTCAACTCCTTTGATGATGTGCTTGATTTTGTCGCGTTCGGTTAGAGATTCATCGACGCGCTTGCAAAGAGACAAGACATCTTCAATGTAACTCGTAAAGGTCTGGTCCCTGCGCTGGACTCGATTACGGAGACGCTGTTCCGCGCGAAGCCGGCGCACGGCGGGACGGCCGAAGACCGCGGAGATGGTGGTCTTGAAGGCGGACCAGTTGGTAATTTCGCCTTCGTGGTTCTTGAACCAGAGGCTGGCCACATCAGCGAGGTAAAACGCACGTTTGTGAGCTGGTCGCAGGCGTTCCACTTGTTGGAAGCGCTTACGATTTCGTACTCGACGAGCCAGTCCTCGACGTCTTGTTCATCGTTGCCGCGAAAAATTGGTGGGTCGCGTTGCCGAGGCGCGCCAGTACAGTAGACTGTCGTTGGTAAGGCAGCTTGAGAAGGGCCAGGAGCAGTCATGGTGAACGGTGAGGGTAGCGTCCGATTGCGAAGTTCCAGGTTGATGGGAACCCCGGCTCCTCCACCACTTAAAATAGAGGTGTTGTACGTCGAGAAAGGTTCAGACGTAGCTTGGCAAAATGTCCTTTATCAGGCAGGTCTGGCTAATGGCGAGCGGCGTGCGCGAGCTACTACTGCAGCCACCGATCATCATCGTCTTCTTCGTTGCCAGCAGAGCGTCCGTTATTCAGATTCATTAATTCATTACAATTTATATATATATATATATATATATATATATATATATATATATATATATATATATATAT
>NC_134703.1:101806504-101811504 GCF_043290135.1 Rhipicephalus microplus | reverse complement strand
CTATATTTACTTTGGCTTACAGCATGGCGAAGTTTGGCGTATTTTTCTTGCGTACAACGACTTGCGCATTCTCTTGGTTCATTGCGTGAGAGTTATGACGTAGTTGAAACTGAAACTAATCCTTAACGAGCTTACGCTTCTCACCCAACAGTTGCACGAGTTCAATCGAAGACAGAATGTCAGCGCCGATGCCAACGACGCCAGTAATTACGTTGCGTCCACACCAGTGACGGGTGCCGATAGGTTACACACGACGCCAACGTCACCTGACGCCAGTGACGCATCTCCCTCTATATCTCGCCAGTCTTCCTCGTCCGATGCGTCCTCACCTGAAGACACTAACGAGTCCGACGAGGTGGCAGCCGACAGCGAAGTCCACTCGAACGAGTCGGCACCTGATGCCAGCAACTTGCCCGAAGTTCCGACTGTTGCAGGTGTTGTGAAGTCGACGGAGTCCTCTACCGAGACTAGTCAGTCGCCACAGTTTCTGCTTGCCTTTGACCCCGACGAGGTAGCCGGTGTTGTACCAGACGAAACAGACACCTACGCTTCGGGAGAAACCTCGTCTCCACCTCTGAACGACGCGACTGCTGAAAACGACACGCGAGGTGGCGGTCTTGTCGAGCAGCGGGAACTCGTCGACGTGTCCTCGGTGTCCGCAGATGACTTCAACGAGAACTACACAGATCTCTCGTCGACGGAAGTGGATTTTTCGGCGTCATCGTCAGTCCAATCAGATACCACAGACTATGGAAACACTTCGGACAGTAGCGAGAGCACGCCTGGCGCTTCGGACGAGCCGTTTAGCTCAACACTGACTTGGACGGATTCCGAAACTATGTCACTTACCGAGCACACATTTACTGACGACCTATTTAACGCAACTCTGAGTGAAATAGATTCCGAAACTATTTCTTTCACCGAACGTATCGCTTCGGACGAGTCACTTGACGCAACGCTGGCCGTTACGGTGTCGGACACTATTTCGCTTGACGAGCTTATCGTTTCTGACGAGCCGTCTGACGCAACGCTGATCGTAACGGAATCGTCGTCTATGCTGTTTTTCGAAGAAATAACTGAAGTTCCTGCAAACTCTTCCGAAACTGACGGCAACTCGACTGATGGCTCTGGTAAGATGTGATGAATATTGATTCATTGCGCGTTCTATCTATTCCATCACGCGCCTGCGTGTGTAGCGAGATGCGAAGTTTGCTTAGACGCGTTTAAATATTTTCGCTGCTATTTGCTAGGAATTTAATCTGTGACACTAATCTCTTCACACTCCTCTTGCGTTCAAAAGATAGTATAAATTGTTGGCGCCTACAGTGGGTTGGGGGCAATCAGGCCCTCTTAAATTTTGCTGGCGTATATTTACGCACCGTAATTACGAAAACATCCATGAACATACCTAAGGGCTGCTAGCACCCAACCCCTTACACCGCAAAGGAAAACAAAGAGAAAAAATGGTTTTGTCTATACCACTGGTGTAGGTGTTTTACTACTGTAGAAGCACGATGACATATTGACATGCACGGGAAGTTATCTACATTGATGAGCGTTCAGTCAAGCGAGAATTATTACTAACGACACAAAAGCAACTCATTCAACTTAATGTGTATATACTCGGAGGAGCGTACTGAAACAGATAACCTGCAAATGATTTAAGATGATCGCATGATACTCGACTGAATTTTTTTTCACGCAGCCAGTCATTCTTATTGTTGTGTCGGGAAGAAAGAAATTTTGATGGCAGTCCCCGATTGCGCAGTTTATCATGCCTTCTTTAAAGACGTTTGTGCAGGGTTACAGCGTCAAAGTCACATAGCTTCATTGATTTTGTGGGTCAGCTATCGAATTCACCGCCTCGCGAATTCACCGTGGTGAAAGTTTTTAGAAAACGCGAGTAGGAGCGCAGTCACAAAGATTGTCGCACGCTGTCATTGCATGCTCTCTTCTTTCGTTCCAACGAAAGCGCATAAAGCTAAGAAGAGAAAGATGGCGTGGGGAAACAAAATACGTCATGCGTGCCTCCTTGCCTAGATCACTTCTTTTAGTTCTTTTTTTTTTGTTCTTCAAATACGCGGCTTTTCAGTGCGATCGTGCACTCGCACGTGGACAAGTCGCGGCCTCCCGCGGCAACCCCAGTAACGAACGAGCACGGCATCCTCAAATCAGCCTATTGATGATGCAATGGCTGTGATGAGAGATTTTTCTAGCTTGTAGCGACTTTGAGAATTTACTGTGCATTCTTGGCCGTGTGCTGCGCTGTAATATTCGGCTTGCTCTTTCTCGTGAGTCTCAACTACAAATCGGCAGCATTTTCGCACCACGTACAAAAAGTGTAGCTGATGCACCTTTAAGAAGGGGCGCCAACTGCCTTTAAGATCAGTGTACACCTTTCCAGAGTCAAGCCACGAGAGAGTCAATGTGCTTTTTTTATAGAGAGTCATATGCATGACGAGTCAGAAGTCTCACGAAAGAGTCAAAGGGCTCTTTTTTTCTTTTTTTCTAGGAGCGTACAGTTCTCCTCAGCATCCGTAAAACGATGAGAGTGAATGGCCAGCTAGCGATCTCCAATAATAATCAAAACTACCGCACGAAACAAGAAGTTTGTCGAAACGTGAGGCGTGAGAGTTTTCGTCGATCGGAGATATTACGTCACCTTTATAAAGCCTCCACAAAATGATTCTCACTGACTATAAGACTGAAGAAAACATAATTACGTAATAAATTGTCAAGCAGTTAGAAGGGACGAAAAATCACCCCTTTCCTTGGTGAGGTCTGAACCCGCAAGCTTTGAATTACGAAACCCTAATTACGCGTCCACCATTGTTGAATTCCCGTCAAATCTCGACGACAGCAAGCGAGATCCCGGGTTCACTTTAATTCACTTGAATTCACGTCAGAAATACTTTCATACAGTTAAAGAAGCAATTACTGTCCCGATAACTTTCCTTGATCTGCCTGTTGAGTTAATTATTTTGTCGCGTCTAACAAGAGAATGACATTCAGTGTAATTTTTTTCGCTCACTAGAAGAAAAGTCTTTCATTTTAATTTTGCTTGTAGGCTTTGATTGACCTGAGTAGCTGCTCAATGTCTTCTTCGTCCATGTTGGGAATCTTCCCCAGTGCATTGACACCTTCAATGTATTCGTGCTCAATGTTGTGTACGCTTGTCCCTCCCGAAGCAATCTTTTTTTTTAATTTTTATTGTTTTGTTTCGCCCAATGACTGTTTTTTACTCCTTCCGATCATGTCCACAAACATGTCAACACTACACTGCCAAGGTACTCGCCGTCAAGAAACGTCTAAAACATGACAGAAAAAAATTGACGTTGAGCTGTAGACGACATTTCGGAGTTTGTGCAATACATATTCAGCTAATAAAAACGCCATTTTCGTTTCATTTTCATAGAGCCCACTACAATACCTTTGACAACTGACAGTGACGATCATTCGGAATGGCAAACGGAAGGTAAGTAAGCTATTTTGGTACTATTTCTCTTTTCATAAATACCATTAATCACTCACTAACAAGAAGCGTTATCATGGTAGAAACGAAGTACCCAAATGAAATGCGCAAGCGAGGCTAACCAATGAATGCAAACACACTAGAAAAAGGATAACAAAACGTTTGCTGTGGTTTTTATGCGTACGCTGTCTAACAGCAAAAAGAGAAATAAAACAATGTAATAATATAACTCTATTAAATGGCTTTTTTCCGCGAGTTGAGTTTACAAATCTATCAGTATAAGTCCTATATCAGTATACCCTATAAGTATCGATGTCAGTAGGGCGTTTGAAACCTATGTTCGTTTTTTCGGTGCATAAAATTTCAGACATTAATTCTATTCTGTGCCTCTTGCGTGTATCCATGTGTTTCAGTTAACCTGACGAACATTTCGTCGGAGGTCATGACAGCGGAAATTGCCACGGGAATGACACCGGATATGACTACGGATATGACTACTACGACGTTAAGAAGTCAGTCCTTGATTACACAATTATCCGTTACATTGTAAAATTGTTATTTCGGAGTAGCATGCGTTATTGTGTACTGCGCATGTTACTGACTCAGATAGATTAATGGAAAATGATGTCATAATCTAGAGTGCGGTCAAACCTATTTGCGTAATCTTATCAGCATTCAAAATCACTGCACGCTTTAGATGCTTGATGTGGCCTCGTTTATTTATCGTTAATGAGTGAGGGCTTTTCGTTTAAGAAAGTCTAACGTCATCAATGTCATATCGTCATAAACAATAAAAAGTTATAAGAGCTATAATTGGAAGCATTGGTTTACCTTGGAGCACATGTGTATCTTTGCGCAGGATAAAGATTTGTTCTACATGAAATATAAAGATGGAGCTGAAGCGTTTGTTTCACGTATTCCTAGTATATGTGCGCCGTTTTTCACTATCTCGATCCAATGCAACATAAAAATTTGATCACAGGTGTACGCGTTTGCGCGTGGTGCAGATGTGCTCGAAGCTCTGTGAGTCCACACAAGTTTATGTTTCTGTGGAAACTTGTGCTCGACTTATCAGAGGGGTATCGGCGAAAACGGTATTGCCTGTATCACCTAAGGTAACGGTATTGCCGATATCGCATACCGCAAAGCCAAAGACTGAAAACGCTATTTAACTTTGCTGCGAGTTCTTTTATTTAACGATTACTAACGCCCCCTGTGGCTTGCGAATGTGATGGAAAGTGGGCAGTAGTTGGCGAACTTTGCTTGATTCTGTGATTTTAATGTTGACTTCATGTTTGTTTATGTATTACTTTGTGTCGTTGTCGCATAATCGCAGCTCGAAAAACTAGGAAATCGAGGAAACCGATAACAGACAAGACGAGAAGTAAGTACGAAAGAATACGCATTGTCGCTATTTGCATTTTCTTGTAGTTTAACGACATTTGATCACGGCAAGGATGTTCCTGAGGGGCAGCACTGTTACTACGTAGATTTGATAGTGCTCAGCCTCTACAGCTCTTGTTGCTGT